>NC_136487.1:54017877-54027877 GCF_053919585.1 Euprymna scolopes
ACTGCAGACCAGCTTGATGCGGGTACTCGTCTTCTCCTAGAAAGCTTGCCTTCAACACGGCTTACTAGATCCCTCTCCATCCCAACACATACATACATACACACAAACACACATGGTTCTGGTTGGCCGTTTACCCCGAAAAAGAGTTCATTCTCCCTTTGGAAGACTTGTTTTTAATCTTTCAGGGAGACTAGTCACCCTCCTCACCAACAAGTCTGGTGGGAGAACCTGTTTAGTCGCCGGTGACCCTACCATGAAGCAGGTAATACTGAGTTACCTGATACCAGTAGCATATAACATGACCTGACATGATATATATATATATATATATATATATATATATATATATATATATATATATATATATATATATGCAATCCCGGTATACGGCATGGAAAATTAGTAACAAAATACAGTAATTCGCAGGTATATAATCAGATTACATTATACATCACACTGTAATGTGGGGCAAACACCCTTACCAGATGCCAGAAAAAATACTGTATTTAACATAGTCGCCTAATCATGTTCAAGCGTATCTCCCAACGCTTGGCGACATGCTATCCTTATCTATATCTATCAATCTATTACACACACGCGCATATATAACTAGACTTATCTGTCTGTCTGTGTTAGGAATTGTCTTTGCGAATCCTTGTTAATTTTTGGTTACTAGACTTTATATATGATATATCGTAAATTCAAACCTTTTACAAGAAAATAAATTTGTTTCCATCAAGTAAATATTACTGATGAGGGGTGAAAATTAAAATAAAGTTGGTAATTGGCAAGTTTAATAAGTTAGGGGTATTACTCTACGCATGCAAAAATATACACTGATACATAAATACCTGTTATTTATTATCGCTTTTATATCGATCCGTGAGTAGAGGAAATGGTAACAAAAATGGATGGTGCCCTATATCTTTTGTGTTTCGATTTTAGCTGATAGTACCAGCATCACTTCTTTTTAATAAACGTTTTAAATCACTATTTTACAATATATTAATCAATAAAATATGAGCTTAGTTGTAATAAATACGAAGTGTGCATATATCTAAAAATATATTTAAGCGGATTTTGCGATGGGCAACACTGGGTGTCTTGCTGGTTTATTTGTATAAAACTACACAACTAAATACACATTTTACGATCTATATATTTCAAGATGAAACACATAATATTGTACCTCACCCTTCAGCAGCTGAACTGTTTGGCTACATTAAATGGAAATCTAGATTGCCTCTTAAGTGGAACTTGTTTGTTCCAAGCTTACAGGTGTCAATTTTTAAAAGCCCCGACACATTAGTAAGTCGAATTGACAGACAAAATCGTTCTTATGTTATTTTCCTTGCTGCTTTAGTCTGTCTACTAAAACAATTTCTTTGCAGTAATTTGAAAAAAGATGTTTTTCATAATATTAAAAAAAATAATCCTACGACAATATAATTTGTTTAAATCTATAAAACACTTGCAGACAAAATGAGGGGAAACTTTGGAAACGCATGTTAGAAGATATTACATTTGTCGAGGAAATTTTTCAACTGCCATTTGAATAGTAAAATACGAGTTTGACAAAAAAACGTACTTTATGAAATAGAAATCAATAACAAATATTAAAAAAAACATATATTTGGCACCGTTTTGCACCATTACAATTCATGAGGGAAAATAACTCTGCTTATATGTTTATTTAAATAAATAATAGTATTTGCTTTACTTACTTGAATCGACTGCATGGTAAATAGCTGAATGCTATATATATATATATATATATATATATATATATATATATATATATATATGTGCTCAGTTGGTAGAGTGCTTGCCTCGCATGCAAGAGGCTTGGATTTCGAATCCTGAGTGCGGATGTGTCTAACTGATGAGCCCAAATGAGGGCGAAACTCGAGTCCTGGACTTCCGGTTCGTTGGCTGTCATGGCTCTTGTGAGCTGCGGCGTTGTTTGGCTGTGGAATTTATTATACAATCTCTCACATTCTTAAAATCCTATTATAAGTTGCTCGTTGGGTTAGCATTGCTGGACGGCGTCGTCCCTTCGAGTTAAAATCCTACTTGTGAGACATCGGTAAGGGTTATTGACTGGTTGGACGGCCACGTCCCTTGTCGAGACGAAGTGGGTTCATTTCACAGTCGGATTTCGACGCGGTTTATTTGATCTGTGTTGGTTAATAGAAATTCTTGTGTGCGGGGTGTTTGCTCAGTTGGTAGAGTGCTTGCCTCGCATGCAAGAGGCTCGGGTTTTGAATCCTGAGTGCGGATGTGTCTAACTGATGAGCCCAAATGAGGGCGAAACTCGAGTCTTGGATTCCGGTTCGTTGGCTGTCATGGCGCTTGTGAGCTGCGGCGTTGTTTGGCTGTGGAATTTATTATACAATCTCTCACATTCTTAAAATCATATATATATATATATATATAAATATATATATATATATACACACATACGAACGCGCGCACATACACACATTTCAATCCCGATAATTAAGACTGTTTTAGATATCAATATTTAAACTCTTTTATGTTTTTAATCGATATTGATATACATTTTAAGTTTGAATTTATATATATATATATATATATATATATATATATATATATATATATAACAAAGAAGATCTTTTGAATTGAATTGGTTTTAAATTAAAAGCGTTTCATATATATATAAACAATTATATAAAAAACTTGCAATCGAAATTAGATTTTAAAATTAAAATGACTCAAATTTTTAATTAATGAAATCATCATCACCCAATAAATAAAGAGGAGTAGCAAAACGAGAGTTAAACTTGAACTCGTGATGTATATATAGTTTCTACTTTCGGCTATAAAATAAATGAGTATTGGCTGAAGAGATTTTTATATGAATATCTAAAACGGTCCTAATAATCAGGCTTGAAGCCGACGGTACCAATGGCTTATCTCATCCAACAACTTTTTGTACACAAAATAATATATATATATATATATATATATATATATATATGCATATACATATATATACACCCACACACATACACAGAAACGTTCACTCATATATATATATATATATATATATATATATATATATATATATATATATATATATATATATATATATATATATATATTGTACTTAAAAGTCCAACAGACGTGTTTAAGGGAAAGTATGGTGATAGATTCCCCTTACACGAACTAAAAATGAGTATAATTCGTAATTTTTGCTATCAACTCGGTAGATAAATAAACATATGTACGAGGAAAATAAAGCTAGCATTGAATAAAACAGAAATACACAAATGAAATACTGAAATAAAATGGAGTTGTTAATATTTTAAATCTAAAATAAAAAGCATGATTGAAATCACTTATCTCAACAAAAACAATTCCGTCTCCAAATTGCAAACTGTATTGAAAGAAATTCAGTTAGTAGCGTTCAAAACATTTTTTTTTTTTAAATTAGCCGTTAAAAGAAAATCGTGATTTTATTCTGAACTTAAGCTAGTAACGTTTTAAGAAGCTTACGATATAAAAAAAAAGGCTGATGGGGGGGGTCTTCCGAAAGTAAGTTGGTGCCGTTATAAGTAATTTCGAGATAAGATGTAAGCCGGTATTTGACTAGAAAAACACTAGCATTTAATAAAACAGAAATACACAAATTAAATACTGAAATAAAATGGAGTTGTTAATATTTTAATAACAGTACAGGCCAATAAGTCTCCTGTGCGTCATGAGTAAGTTGCTAGAATCTGTGTTAAATACAGAAGTAATCAAACATCTCAACAAAAATAACCTTCTTAGTGACACTCAATATGGTTTCCGTTCTGCTAGATCTACAGCAGATGTCCTTACAGTTATATCGCATAGGATTAGCAAATCTCTCGACGGTGGCAATCTTTCTAGGGCAATTGCTCTTGACATATCTAAAGCCTTTGATAGGGTATGGCATAAAGGTTTACTTCATAAGATCGCTAGCTATGGTATAGCTGGAAAAGTCTTCTCAATTATTAAATCATTTCTTTCTGATAGGTTCATAAGAGTAGTAGTTGAGGGGCAAAAATCAGAAGCTCACAGTATTAATGCCGGTGTCCCTCAGGGGTCCATCCTGGGCCCAACTCTTTTCCTGATCTACATTAATTATCTTCCAAATCATATCCTTACATCATTTGTAGACATTTATGCTGACGACACTACCATTTATGGTACCACATCTAAGACAGTAAACGACCAAGTTCTCTCCAATTCTCTCTCCTCTGATCTTAAGCACGTAGTACAATGGGGAAAGGAGTGGCTGGTTACTTTTAATGCATCTAAAACCAGGCTTCTCTCTTTACATCATCAACATTCTAATTCACATTTGTCATCAATTGAAATGAATGGCTCTCGTCTTCAGGAGACCTCAAGTTTTGACAAGCTTCTGGGCTTGTCCATTACTCCTGATCTTAAATGGAACACGTATATCAAATCTGTTGCCAAGGCCGCTGGAAAAATGGTGGGATCTTTCTATCGATCCAGTAGATATCTCACTGCTGATGCTATTCTCTACCTATATAAGAGCCAGGTACGTCCAAGGATGGAATACTGTTGCCACATCTGGGCAGGAGCTGCTAGAAAGGGCTTGTCCTGCCTTGATAGAGTTCAAAATAGACTTCGTAGCCTCGTAGGAGATGTCCTTTTCTCCTCCTTGCAACCTCTATCTCACAGAAGAGATGTTGCGAGTTTGTCTCTGATGTATCGTTATTTTTATGGAAAGTGTTCAACTGAGCTTCAATCTATGGTCCCCCCTCGCCAAACTTTCACAAGAAACACTCGTCTAGCTGTAAACACTCTCAATAATTTCCCCCACTCTTTATCTGTGCCTAAACCTAAACGTAGACTCCATGAACAAAGCTTCTTTCTTAGAACTGCACGCCTGTGGAATTGTCTTCCGTTTTCCTGCTTTCCGGCTGACTACAATATGGTTGTGTTCAAGTCTAAAGTAAATAAGTTCTTGATGAGCCGTTCCATATAAATTATTAAATTTACCAAATTTTCATTACTAATGATTACTATATTGACCAATTTCTACTGTACACTCTTTAACCCTTATCCTTGAGTGGCCTCTGGGCCTTGATAATGTGGTGATGTCTTTGTAAAATATATATATATATATATATATATATATATATATATATATATATATATATATATATATAAGAGTGAACGTGTCTGTGTATGTGGATTTGTGTCTGTGTTTCTGTGTACATTTCCCTACGCTATAATTCTGTCAATTTTTAGTCTACAGACTCCAAATTTGATATAAAGTTTACTAAGATTTAGGAAAATGTATGTGGCCGATTTTGGGCCAAAAATTATGCGATTAAAACGTCAAAGTTCAACGATTTGACCTGTGATAACTCTATCAAACTCCTCCGACAATTTTGGGTTTCAAAACTTTAAATTTTTGATATAGGTTCCTTTGACATGGATCTAACTGAATAACTTGATTTGAACCCAAAACAATAAATGTTAATGTGTCCAAAAGGTTCAAAGTTTTTGAAAAAAAATTGGCCTCTGCGGTCTCTACTAAATTACTCAGACAATTTCTGGTCTAAATATATGAAATTGTACATAAAGAGTATTCAGAGATAAGGCAAGCTTTTTAATCGGTTTGGGTCAAAAATTGTAAGTTAACAATATATAAATATGTATATGTATATACGTTTTCATGTCTGCCTAAAACTTGCGACAGATTTTTACAAGATAAGTATCGTTTTGAAGTTCGACCATTAAGATTACAAATATCGAAAAATTGACTAGAAACATTAATAACTTCACCTTCAACTGGCCACTTTTCGACAGGGGGTCGTTTTTTTTTTCGCCGATATGTTTTAAAGTATTCCTCTCCTTTCGATTTTCTAGCTTTAATTAAAATACCTACGTCACTTCCCGTTTGGCGGTGGTCGTAACAGTCGTAACGTTAGGTTTGTCCCCGTTTTTTTACATGAAAAGGGCTCTCCCCTTACCCGGTATGTGACATATTTATAATTTTGATGTCGGACCTCCTTCATTCAACAGAAATAAATTAAAAACAAATCCAACTCGGCATTACCACGGTACACAACATAAGGACCCATTACAAATAGACGATCACACAACGCGAACAATATTCCTAATGAACCGCCCCTTAAGTAAACACTTCATCAAATCTCCACACTAACGTACTGTACTTGCAATCACCCTCATCGCTGAATGACTTCCGGGCCTAAGTAAGTGGTGACCGCGGAGTAAAAAAGTAAAAAGAAACAAAGGAAAATTCATAACGAAATTAAACAATAATTAAGAAGGAAAAAAAGAGAAGCACTCACACATACGCTGTATTAAAAACATAACAAAAAAGACAAAGGACCACACATACACACAATGGAACAAAAATAAAAATAAAAAAGCCCGATTTGCGTAGTAATGAATGAAAAAAATAAACAGTTGTAAAAAAATGTGTTTTTTTTTAAATATGAACACATACACAGAGATTGGGGTCAGTCATTATTGTTTTTTAAATTTGTGTGGAATGTCAGTGAGAAAATTTGTGTCAATATGAAATCGTTTGGACGAATTGTTGACTTTTATCTGTCAATCATTTGTAACAATTTTGTGTCAAAGTCGAGTTACTTTTAACATCCTTTGTTATTATAAAGTAGAATTAAATACGCTTATTAATAAAAAGAGGCAGAAATTAAAATCTATTCTGTGTCTATAGTTGAACCTTTCTGTCTTTTTGTGTGTTTGATTCCTTTTTGTTTTTGAAAAAGGGTGCAATTTTGAATATTGACTCTGTATACGAAAAAAAGCTGTTCTCTTCAATGAAAAAAAGTTATAAATGCTGATCATAGTGTTGTATAAATCCAGTTAAATGTATTAATGATGTATTTTGCTTTGAAAATTTCATGTTGGAACAAATATTGTAAATTGTCTTAAATGTATGTGTTATTTCACAATCAAAAGAAACAAGTATTAGGAAAATAAATAAAAATTAAACAAATTAAGACGAATGGAGAAACCAGGTAGAATTTTAGAGTAGGGACAAGATAAATTACGTAAACGGGCATTTTGAGAGTTTTCGGATGTGATAAGCCGAAAGAAAGAAGGTTTTTTTCACAAGTGGTTTTGTTTATTATGCCCATAACACTTTTTACAAGAAGAGTAACTAAGGAGGGAGATGATAAGCACTAAACCCCTACTTAGAAAAACACAGAGGGGAACCTGCGATATTGTGTGCTTTTGAAGCATACCGCTTGTAATGGTTTCTAGCAGAGGATAAGTCTCGGCACAATAATTTTAAAAAGCAGGTGTTGGAAGTATACGAAAAATCCTTATGAAAAAAGGGCTATGAGAGCCCGAAGGCTAATCATATATAGCATAATGAAGTGAGAGAAAAGTAAAATATACCGTAGGCACGTAGGAAGATATAACATATTTTTAGAGACGCATAAATATGGGATATATCTGCTGGATCTTGGAAACTCTGATGAGAGATAAGAAAAATCAGAAAAAGGGGACTATTAGATAGAATTTAGTGCGCAAATATGGATTATGGCGCAAAATACGTTAGTTAAGGGTGGTATTTTCTACGTCTTTATCAAGTTCCAAGGCTCCAAGCAAGTAAATCAGAGTGAATCAATGGATGAAAGGTATATCTTAAAACTTTGGAAGCCAACCACAAACATAAATTAGCTTTGAGAATGTCCCAACAAGATAAGGTAGTTAAAAAAAACCTCAGATTAATAGAAGAACATTACGGAAGAACGGATCAAGGACACATTTGGACGAGAGTCGTCGATTTTGTAAAGAGGTGAAATGAGACCTCATTTTACGGCATAAGGGAGACTGGAGGAAACAGCTGACGTGAGTTGTAGGAGGTACTACCATACACCCAAAAGGAATATGTCAGGGAGATCAGATCGAGAGCCTAGTCTAAAAAAATAAATGTATGAAGTCAGTCGGAAAAGGGCTGACTTGGTAAAAAAGTTACTTTTTTGTGATGTCTGATGTTTCTAAGCCAATATATAAAAAAATGTACTAAAATTTTAAAATGCGTGCATTTTTTTTTTTAAAACATGAGATGGAGGGAGGGAGGTTACATGAAAAGGGATGCCCCCTTATCATGTATGTTAAAAATAAAAGAGAATTAGTTAAATTAAAATGATAAATGATAAAACAAGGATTAAACAATAAGTTTAAATGGAATGCCCAGTTAAATTGTTGATTCTGTTAAAATATTTAATAAATACTATTTCAATGTAAAAACTATTCACAATTCTTAGAAAGAATGCATAATAAAATATAGGTTACAGAATTAGACAAGTAGGTTAAATTCCTTTGCAAAACAACAAACAGAATGGGAAATTTCCTGGTTGTGAGAAATGGTTTAAAACGTGCAAATCGCGCATGTTGAAACCACGTGAGTTGTGGTCACGCTGACCAGGCATGCGTGTGACGTCAGGGCAGAAATAATTTCTCAATATAGGACGGTTCGAAGTTAGTTAGGCGGAGAGCAGAGAAGGGAGTCAGATCAGAGAAGCAGAGGAGATCACACCGATTCTCCTTTAGAGTCAAGGCACCCTCTAGGAAGCGAGTGTCTTAGTGGTAACCATGAACACAACTTTGACTCGCTGAAATAGAGAATCATGTCCGATCGGTCGAAGAATAAATGATCATCATGTTTTTTATAACTGCCGTCTTTCTGCGTAAATCATTACAACGAGAAAGGTAACGAGTTTATATTATATGTACATCTATCAAACGTAAATGCCAATCGCACTCCCGGTCTATCTATCAAGATATTCCTTAATCTCCTCTCATTGAATTACAGGATTGGTTCTCTTGCAGTAACATGTACATTGTCTATTATATATATGCAGAACTGTCTCTCTCTTTATATATACCATGTTTATGTCTCCAATATGCTATCTCCACATACATGAACATCCTAGTAGAAAACGTAAAATATATGTATTTAAATTACTTTTAAAATGTATATAAATTATTTAATTGTCCAATCACCATCGCCAATATAAATAACATGTCGTGCTTAAGCATACATCGCACTTGATATTAATTACTTCTATACTGGGAGTAAATCCAGAACTAATATAAAATGTAAAATTATAAGAACCGTTTCCAAACATTTTCCTATATAATTTTTTTTCTAAATTTTCTTTCTGTTTTCTTGAGCAATGGGCGTGGATTTCAAACCTAAATAATTGCACACTGTCTCCAAAAAAGCAGTGTCGAATTCCCTTTTTTTTGTTGTTTTTACAATACTTTATGATATCTACATTCATAACCTTAATAATAAGTAATTATCTAACTGAAACATTTGCCAACCCTACGTATGCCTTTTACTAGCATCAGGACGATATCATTTCTACTGCGAGAGAGACCAACAATCAAAATAGCATAGCAGATACCACACTTCATTGTAAATCTAAAGTCATTGTGGTATTTCTACAGCATTTTCTGATCGTATCCCAGAAAAATAGCATACTACTACTACTACTACTACTACTACTACTACTAATAATAATAATAATAATAATAATAATAATAATAAAAAAAAGAAGAAGAATTCTGATTTCGTTTCAATAATGGTGACAATAATAATAACATTAATAATAATAACATTAATAATAATAATAATAATAATAATAATAATAATAATAATAGCAGAGACAATATATATATATATATATATATGTGTGTGTGTGTGTGTGCGTGTGTGTGGTTGTATGGATGTGTATGTCTATGAGTGCGAATTTATATAAAGGTGTGTGTGTGTGTGTGTGTGTGTGTGTGGTTGTGTAATAGCTGTTGTACTCGCCGTTGCCCGGCGATGTTTTTCATCCGTTCCTCTTTATACTTTGCTATAGACGTGATCTGCTAGTGCATGATGTTTAACGCCATCGTCTTTTCTCAAATCATTTCCATTTAAAATTCTCTCAATACTTTTTGTTTCCTAATTGTAGCA
>NC_136487.1:54030377-54165377 GCF_053919585.1 Euprymna scolopes
AGACGAGAGATTTCCAGATGGACCGACATCGAAGACGCAGAAGGTATGTCTGAAAATACGTGCTTCACCCACACAGGCAAAGGCATATGAACAAATAGACAGAACCATTAGACGATCACCTTAACTCTGACTAGACGATCACACACGATCCCCTTTATGATACAAAAAATATATAATATACGTCATCTCTTCTAATCCGTTATTAGTGATAACTCAACATATATATATATATACACACACACACACACACACACACATATATATATATATATATATATATATATATATATATATATAATGATGAACTCTCCCGTTTATTTTGACGCACGAGCTTCCAACACAACAATTAAGTTGCTTGGAAATTCCCACGGATTAAATTTTTATAGTGATGAAGGCTTTGCATAGAACGATCCACACTTTTTGTTATTGCTGCTTCGATGATTACCACGGGAGAGAGTATGGAGTAAACCGCAGGTTTTTACATCAGCAGTTCCTTCTCCTAGAGGCATATATTATGGATGATTGGAGTCAATCTCTCCCAGTGAAATAATGCTTCCCTAGACATCAACCTGGGCATTTCTGCGTATGGCGCGGTACATACGTCGCTTACACCTTCCAAATCTTCTGGAGAGAACGGGTGTGTCAACGTGATTGTGCTGTACATATATACATACACACACACACACACACACACACACACACACACACACACACACACACACACACACACCCACACATATATATATATATAATTGAGACACCCATATATACATAAATATATATACTATTTATACATATATTTGTAATTTTTATATCACGTTCCAATATGCTCAATGTTTGGAAGTGATATAAAATTACTATTAGCGTATGAAGCGATGCTGTTTGTATAAAATAATTGAGCGTAGGTATTTGGACAATGTCAACGTAAAAATATTGTTAATTCACTGCCAGCATAGCAGCAGCAGAATAGCGCAACGATTAGACGCTCCCACTGCTATATGGTTGTGCTTGTCTAGCCGCACTGATGAGCTGTGAAACAGCAAAACAGTACTGTATGTGGATGACTACTAATATATATATATATATATATATATATATATATATATATATATATATATATATATAAGCTGGCAATCGGGTGCTACCCCGTTGTAAATACGTAAAAAGTATTACATTTTAATGTATGTGTCTTTCTTATCATTATAGTCAAATTTATACAAAATATACGACTTGGGAATCATCTGCTAATATCGTGATCGTTTACCACTGCAGGCCCTTCGTCATTTACCCCTCCAGCAATGTAACCGCCCGATTATGGACATGTGTAAGCGAACTGTTTTCAATCACCCGACTTTGAGCTATAGATGTCTAACTTCGAGCATGCGCAAAGAAGGAATGGACCCATTGATTTATTCGACTTCATTTGGCAAATAGGGTTGTTTTATTTATTTTTAATGTTTAGTTATTGGCGGTTAGTTTTAATGGATAAAACAACATCGAAAGGGTACCAGCGATCCAAATATGCTATATCTTTAATTTAAAATATGTAGATATTTTCGCACACATATCAAGATCACCCACACCCATACACACATATATACATTAACTATATATACTATACTATATATATATATATATATATATATATTTGTAATGTTTATATTTGTATGTATGTATGCATGTATGTATGCGTTGATATATATATATATATATATATATATATATAGATAGATAGATAGAGAGAGAGAGAGAGAGAGAGAGAGGAGAGAAATAAAAGGAACACACCGCGTTATGTGTTCATCAAAGTTTCGTTTGTATTTCGATACTTCCTCTGGATGAATGAGATTAAGAAAATAAACACACCAGTATAAAATATGTGAAAATGTTTAGTGTGCAAAGTGTGACGCTGTTCTATTTCACAAAACGAAAAAAAACGTTGGAAATTAGAGACGTTGGATTGGGGCTTGCGCTGTTAAAGAGAGAGAGAGAGAGAGAGAGAGAGAGAGAGAGAGAGGGGGAGATTTTTTACTAAGGTCATATAGTTGTTAATATATTGTTAAAAGATATGAACGCAGTTAATATTCTTCCATGAAAGAATATATCTGTTAAAATTCAAATAGAGGTTTGTAACAAATTAAGAAATCTCCGTCGCGGTTTATTTGGAATGAGTTAAACTATTTTTGCTTATTTAAAGTCATAGGTTTGAATATGCTGCAATGAATGAACGAATAATGTACTTAGAGAATTGCTATTGTTTATGTCTCTTTTCTGTTCACTGAGCCTCTTTTTCTAACTTACGTTGGGTTTCACCAACGTATCTATGATGCCAATTTTAGCAAAAAATAGTGTGTATACCTCTATTGGAAACTGGTTCGCTCGAGAAAGGTTTTGTAATTTTTAATATTTGTCTCATAGTTTGTGATGTTGTTTCTATGATCAAAATTTCTAGTTTGTTCAGAGTGTTACAAATTATTGTATTATTGGTGTGTGTAGGTAAAAGAAATGGGTGCCTGTTTATGAGAGAAAAGTCTGTTGTATATGATTTTTGATTATTTATTCTGGAAAATATTTGTGTGGTTTTCACTTAGCAGTCAATATGAAATATGTCGGATATTACCAGGTTTTCAAAATTTTTGCGAGGTATTTGAATTCCTCGTCCAGATATTCAGGACTGCAAATTCTAAATGCGCGTAAGAAGAAACAAATTATCATACTTGTTTATATTTTGTTATTATGGTGTGAATAGAAATTGATGTACTCATTTTTTGTGTAGTTATTATTGGGTTTTATAAGTATATCTAGGAAAGGCAACGAGTGATTGTTTTCTGTTCAATATCTAAACTTTATGGAGGGTTCGTGAGTTTGGGGAAGACCATATAATGGTAGAATATGTGGGTAGTATTCAATGTATGAAGTCCAAGTTTTGTCGTTTTTTATAAGTTTTTATAAGACTGATTGAAAGTCTCAATATTTCTGTTTACTATCTTTGTCTTCCAACAATGTGGAAACTTTCAGCAGATATACATCTTTTTTTCATTAGTACTATATCATCACCTTTATCAGCTGGTGAGATAACACTGTTTTTGTTATTGGCTATGTGTTTCAATGCATCTAAGCATCTCTTTGGAAGTTCAGTTTAACAATAAGGCTGAGTAACTGAAACTTAAATAACACCCTGTATGAAACGTTTTTTAAATCTGTATCTTCATATTTATAATTCTTCAAAATTGTGTCGGTGGTAATATTTGAATGTATGCCAGTTGGGAATTTTAGTAAAAAACTGAGGACTTCACATTTGGTGCTTAAGAGTTCTTTAGTGGTAAGATTTTTATTAGATCCAAGCGTCCAATGGTTTTCCATTTGCTGTTTGAGATTAATTTTGTAAGTTTAGTATAAAGTTTGTAACAATGCCGGGTGTTGAATCTTTGAATTGATTTGTTTATATTTTGTCGGAATACTATTTCCATTATTTTCATCATACACCCCCATATATATATATATATATATATATATATATATATATACATATATATACATATATATATATATATATATATATATGACTGTTTTGATTTGCTTAAACATTTTCTTTCTAAATTTTATGGAATTATGTAAAATATTTAAAATAGGCACAATTCTCAAAACAAACAAACAAACAAACAAATAATGTAATAAGGCATAACAAAAATAATTATCTAATAATGAACCATAAAAATAATAAAAAGTTAATTAACGCTCGTTTTTCAAAGGACTAGTATAATTAGTTAGTCTGTATGTAGTCGCTAGCATATATACGACTGAGTATTTTAGAAATGTTTGTTTAAATAATTTCTTAATAGAAAATGTACGTTCTAAATATAAGTCTCAGAGTAAAAACAACTCAACATTAGAGGCATATAGATAAAATACCCGAGTATCTTTTTAATTACAAGAATAAAATTAAATAAACGTTATATTCGCATTTACAGGTCTCAGTTTATTTCCGTTTTTTTTGTTTACTTAATTTTTTCACGGAGTTTTACGTGACGTTTAAGATCGAGCAACGTCGGATACATTCCTTAAAATATATTTCTTATAATATATACCAATCCTTATTTAATGTAAGTATATTCCTCTCTCCCTCTCTCTCTCCCTATCTTTCTCTCGCTCTCTCGCGCTCTCTCCCTCCCTCTGTCTCTCCCTCCCTCCCTCTCTCTCTCTCTCTCTCTCTCTCTATATATATATATATATATATATGGCTTTTTGGATTATTTTGGACCATCGCCCTATTACGCGATTCCCTTGCATTTCACTTGTGCGAATAGAAATTTAACCAACTTTCTGAATTTTTGGATTTTACCGTCATTGGACACTTCGCCCTTCATCAGACAATCAATTCACGTACTTTTATTCTTCACCCTATTCCCTCTGCTTCACTTTTTGTTATCAAGTAAGACCTATATAATTTTACAAGCAAAATCCGATCCCGCATGTTGCTAAATCTTACCCTCTGATCAGAAAGAACATATTTAACTCGAAACTCCGCGTATTAAGGACAATCCACTTATTTAGTCTTTCCTTTTCAAATTAAATATGTTTTTCACTGTTTTTCAAAATGTTTTTAACATGTTTTATTA
Organism: Euprymna scolopes; assembly: GCF_053919585.1. Taxonomy (NCBI): domain Eukaryota; kingdom Metazoa; phylum Mollusca; class Cephalopoda; order Sepiida; family Sepiolidae; genus Euprymna; species Euprymna scolopes. The sequence continues at coordinate 54,034,994 of NC_136487.1, forward strand.
ACTACTTGCTCTTATATATATATATATATATATATATATATATATATATATATATATATATATATATATATATATATTCGTCGCTAATTGAAAAACGAACACTATAAAATAAATGGTAATTTTGATATAAACACATCTAAAGGTTAAGAATATTCCAACGTTGCGATTTACAATGTAAAAAGACCTATGTCTTTATGGAGACTGTTCTTCTTCTTCTTCTTCTTATTATTATTATTATTATTATTATTATTATTATTATTATTATTATTATTATTATTATTATTATTATATTGATGTTATTGTTACTGTTATTTTATCATGATGATGATGATGATCATCATCATAACTATTTTTATGGTGATAATCACCATGGCATAATAACCACAATGATGATCCTCATGATTTATAAACAGAAAGATACTGGAAAATATATCAAATTTGACAATAACATATTTTGCGTATACCAGCAGAATTTCATATTAAACTGTACTGTAATAGATATATTAGATTATTTTCTATAATATTATATATAATAAATATATTATAATCTATTATAAAGATATTATTAATTAAACTCCTAATCATGTCATTATACAAAAGAAGCGCTCGTCCTAATTTTAGAAAGCAGAAGACCACTAGTATACACGTATTTTTCCACATAAGCATAAGAAATCAAAACGCTGTGGATTCCGTTTATATTGGAAGATATTTAAAATCCTCGAGTGTAAATGTATCCTCCTATTTATTTTATTACACAGCGTGTGACGAAGATACAACGAAAGAAAGAAAATATGAATGAGATAGAACCAAAGATGGAAGGCACGATTGAAAAGAAAATACGACATCAAATGAAGATAAAAAGGCATCGTAGCGTTTTATGAATGACTTCAAAAGCGCAACGGATCATAGATTCGAACACAATAAACTAAAGAAAGACTCCGCATCACGGCCTAAGGATACTTGTTTGAAGACAGCTATAAAAATAAGTTGATAACATAGTACTTCTGTTATTCTTTGTCACATCGTGACTGATATGAGTTACGTTTTCCGTGACTTCGTAGGTAGCTTTCACATCAGCATATTCTGTAGAAAATGTTATACATCTATGATGTATTCAAAACCATATATTAGTGTCGTCTACTGAAATCCTTTTTCTGTGGGCGACTGTGAGTCTTTTTACTTAGAACTGCATTTGGTGGCATAATTTGAGATTATGCAGTTTGTAATACATTTGCAAATATTAAAGACCGTTGTTATTTCTTTGGGTATTAAAAATGGCTGCATTTCGTAGACAGTATGTGATTATAGAATTATTTATTGCAGCTTTGCTGTCTATCATATGTTTCAAGAGTTATATCCAAAAACATTATCCTACTTTCCCCACATTATTTCTCAGAGGACCAACGTTCTATTTCTATATTTGTAAATGCTTTTAAATTTGTTTTGAATATATTTGCCGAGGTATAAACCTCAGAAAAATAGACGATTGGCTTTAATGATATTTCAGGTAAACAATATGACCTATCTATCACACTACTATTATGATTAGGGTTTTAATTAGACGAATGACTTTCGAAGCAAACACCATCTTACTCTATATTTTTTAGTATTATCCAGTAAATTTATTTTCAAGTTAAACCTTCTGATGAAGTCGTTTTGTGTTTATCTGTTTAGGATCATGTACTGCAACTGCTGTTTTCTCTATATAGTCTATCGGTCAATATATACGGCATAATCGCGTTGACACACCGGCTCTCGTCAGATCACCGAAGTTAAGCAACGTTGAGCCTGGTTATTATCTGATGGGTTACTATTTGTGAATTTTAGGTGCTGTATGTGCTCTCCGTTTATCTCGGTGTTTGTTTCCAGTTGTCCTGTGCTCCATTTGTCACTGGTATTTAACAATGTCGTCTTAGGAGAGGTGTGGTTGGAGATTGCGCACCTTCAACCACAAAAAATTAACTCGCAGGAAACCCTCCGTGGGTATCATTTGTCTGTCTAAGAGTGAAGGAGCCTGGTTTCTATTGCGCAATCTTCTGTTGCCCGTTTGTTTAAGTCAGGTAACATTACTTTTAAAGACTACTTATACTTCAGTCCTGTAAATAGCCTCAGGACTCACATCATATGCGTATCTCGACTAAACGTGTTCTTTATGCTCCAAACTATACTATGCAAGAAATTAACTCTCTATAATTTATGCATATCTTGTTAATGTGAAGTAATTTCGTCTATCGTATCGAAATAGCTGGATCTTTTGTGATAGGTAGTAGAGTTCTGTTTTATTGAAAGATTAGTTCAATGATTAAAACTTGTACAGTGCAGTCCTAATAAAGTACGCATTCATTCCACAGATGTCAGAGAAGTCCTCTTTCGATATATTACAGTTTAACTTGTATTTTAAAAATAGTTCAGACTTTTATGTTAAATAGCTTTTTTTACAGTTTTCATCAACTGTATTATTCCACATTATGGCAGTTTTGTTGTGAATGATAAATAATGTTTCCAACCAGTGCTATTAGTCATACAACGAAATTCACTACTCCAAGCTTTATTTACAAAAAAAGTTACGGAAAACCGTTTGTGAACAATGACACCATATTGACGTTAATATGTAAGAAAAGTATCTCAGAGTCCTAGGTGGGGTTGCTTAATATACGGCGGTGATATAAGTTCTTGTTGAATCGGGGCGAGCAGGCTAGCATATTACGCCGCCACTTCTCGCCATTAACTTCACTGTTACATGGGATTACTATCTGCCCCTGTTCATTAATATGCAACAGAATGACTTGTTATTCATAACACATATATGCTTCTAATTAATATAATCGATAGTTTTAAAGTTATATATATATATATATATATATATATAGTTTATGTTTAAAGTTTTATATATATATAGTTTTTAAAGTTTTATATATATATATATATATATACATATATATATATACACTAGCAAAAGTACCCGTCGTTCACTGGGTTCAAAAACAGCCTGCAGAAAATGGACTCTGATATATGAAAGTATGATAGTTATGAAAAGGAAGGGTTGTAAAGAGATAGCTTCGAATTTCGGGGTATCAAAACCAAAGCAAAATATGATGAAAGTAAAAGTAAAATAGATAAACCCCATAATTTATTATGCCATACTTGTTCACGTTGAAACACTTATCACAATATTCTGTGGATCTATATTAAAAAAAACTTAGTTAAACTTTGTGACATATTTCCAGTCTATGGAGGTCAGGTACGAACGAACACCCCATAATTTTATTATACAATATTTCTTCAAGCTAAAACATAATTATCAAGATATACTTACTCAGATAGATTTGAAAAGTCTTTATTAAAGTTCGTGCCTATTTCCATTTCATGGAGGCCAGATGCGAACGAAGACCCCACAATTTTATTATACCATCCCTATTTTAGTTAAAACATACTTATCAAAGTATTATTATGAACATCTATATCAAAAACACTTGCAATTTTAATGAACCAGCGTGCTTACAGACACAACATACTCATTCCTGTGTCTCAATACATCTTCCATCATTATATGTGATAAGTTTTTTTTTTAAATAATGAACCATATAGGAACCTATTCGTGACCACAGACACACAGACACACATACACACACATATTCAGATATATATATATATATATATATATATATATATATATATATAAATATATATACCCACGTGGGTATATAAATAATAAGCATAAACTTGTTTTTTTAAAGTAAATTTTATTAATATAGTGTAAATTTCGGTTATATTTAACGATGATCATTACTAATATCCGAAGATTCAAATAGATATCGATTATATAATTAACGGACAAAACTTAATTAGATAAAAATCGTATATATATATGTTATTTGATATATCTATAAAAAAGTGAATGTCTATGTTTATCTGTGTGTGTACATTTCTCTAATAAACTACTCTGTCAATTTTAAGTCTACAGACTAAAGATTTTATATAACGGATATTGAGATTTTGGAAAATATTTTTAATCAGTTTCGGCCAGAAATTTAACTGTGAATTGGTCAAAATTTAAATTTTTGACCTATGAAAACTCTACCAAGCTCCTCCGCTAATTTTTGGTCTAAACATCTAAAATTTCAGATGTAGATTACATCAATCAGACACTTAATATAATCCGAGCCCCAAACCATAAATTTTAAGGGGTCAAAGTTGGATTCAAATTTTCACAAAAATTGACACATGCGGTGTCTACCAAATTACTCGGACAATTTTTGGTCTAGACATTTGAAATTTTACATAATGTGTATTCAGACATAAGGCAAGCTTTTTAATCGACTTTTGGCCAAAAGGTTGGCAGCCAAGGGATCAATGTTTAAAAGATTTTACCTTTGCGGTCTCTTGCAATTCAGCTAACTTTGGGTCTAAATAGTTAAAATATATATATATATATATATATATATATATATATATGTTTACACACACACACATATATATATATGTACATATATCCATGTATAATATTTTGATTGCATAATTTCCCTCTAGTATAAAGTACCGTATGTTTGCAATAACGAATACTATACAAATTCAATATTGTTACATGAAAGATACTTGCCCCCTTTTTCATGTAAGTAAAAATAAAGATAATTAGTAAATGAAAATAAAATGAAAGAAAACGGGAATCGAACCCTGGAAATAAGTTTTAAAGAACAATAGGTTTTAAATGGAATGTCCAGTAAATTGTTGATTCTGATAAAATAAATAATAAATATAATTTTGGCTGGAAGTTATTCATTGTAGAAAGAATGTTGGATAATAGAAAATGGGTTAAATGAGTTAGATATGTAGGTTGAATTCCTTTGTGAGAACAACAAAGGAAAATGGGAAATCAGAATGTTTCGAAGCGTGCAGGTCGCGCGTGTTGATGGCACGTGAGTTGTGGTCACGTTGGACGGACATACATGGATTTCTCAATATAGGAAGTGAGAGTTAGTTAGGAAGAGACTTCAGAAGGAGGCAGAGCGTCAGAGAGTCAGACGAGAGTCCGACCAGTTCGAATCTTGGCCCGTCTGAAAGCGAGAGGGGTTTAAACAGAAAAAGAAAATGTAAGAAGAAACTTTGAATTCCTGGATCCAAGCTATTGACCGGTCAAGTGGAAGAATAAATGCTCATCATGTTATTTATAACTGCCGTCCCCTGTGTTCATCATTACATGAAAAAGGTATTGTAAATTTATACATAAGAACTATCCGAAATTCATCATCTAAAAACTATATGTTTAGAAAGTATATGTGTCATTCTATTTATGTTATATTAACACTCCCATCCATATAAACTGTCAAAGCATAAATGCCAACCTCTCAATCTATCGGCATAAATGCCAACCTATCGGTCTCTCTATCTAGATATGAACTCCCCTCTCAAAGTGTAATTACATGTACTCTGTCTCTTTATATATACATGACAATGCCCACATCTCTTCTCTAACAATATGTTAATATCCCCATCTATATCTTCTTACACACATGAACATCTCTTCTTACCTCCGTGAACACTCCTAAGACTCTCATCTCTCTTAAGACTCTTCCACTAAGACTCGCACAAAGAACGATACACATACAAATAGAACTTTCATCATTGTAATAATAACACTACGTAACACTATGTTTACCTTGACAGACACTATCTTATGTAGCTTTCGGCCACCATCTTTGCCACATTCGTCTGTGATAATAACTGCTACATTACACCCGCCATTTACTAATCCTTACATACACATAACATAATCTTTCAATTTCTCGCTTCAAAAATAATGAATTCTCCTTTCTCAAATCCCCCCCGTTTTGCTTTACTGATACCTACTTTTTCACATATTCAAGAATCCACTTCTACAATGAATAAAAAAAAGACTCCAGAAAGTATACAATATGTCGTCGCTCCATACAAAGGGAAATCGTGCTAAAAAACTAACTAAGTTAAACACGATATCTATTCGATAATTGTCGTCCCTCTCTACATATTACAATCGTGCTGAAAGAAAAATTAAACATAATAACTGATAGGCGTTGCTAAAAATTAATAAAATGAAACATATTAATCGATTGTGTTCGCAGTCTACATATTACAATCGAGCTTAAAAGAAAACAAACAAAATTAAACATATTAACAGTTTGTTTTCGCACTCTACATATTACAATTGTGTCATTAAAAATTAAATATATTAACCGATAAGCGTTGCTAAAAAAACAACAAAATTGAACATATTAACCGGTTGTGTTCACACGCTACGGATTACAATCGTGCTGAAAAGAAGACAAACAAAATTATAGATATTAACCCATATGTGTCGTTAAAAAACAAGCAAAATTAAACATATTAACTGCTTAGCGTCGCTAAAAAAACAACAAAAGAGAACACATTAACTGATTTTCGTTGCACTCTACAGATTACACTCGGCTTGCAACAAAACAAAACTAAACATATTACCGAATTGGCTTCTCGAGAAAAAGCAACAAATTATACATTATAACCGAGTGTCCTCGCACGCTTCGGGTAACAATCGTACTGAAAAAAAAACATAATTAAACATATACATCGAATAGCGTCCCTCTATACAGAATGGTCTTTTTTTTAGAGTAAATTTTTACATTAGCTCCACCTCACAATTTACTTTAACATGACGACTTTTATAGATTTTCCACTATGCTGATTATGAAAATCTCATTTAAACTTTGCAAAGACAAATACTTTTCGATGGCTGAGGGGGTCTATTCCCTTCTTAATATGAGGAACTTATGGTTGTCTATTCTGAAAGCCATTCTTTACATAGGGACGTTGTGTGTTTATTCTGAAATCCGTTCTGTACATGCAGAATTCAGCTGCCTATTCCGAAAACCGTTCATAAAATGAGGAGGTTGAAGGTTGGCCACGAACTACAAACGTCCTTTAATGTTTTTTTTTTATCAGAGGGGTCTGCGTTAATCAGGCAACACCAGAAAAGGGCCCTGCTAGTTTATAAAAATAGTGAACTTAGTTTTTATTTAAATGCTTAAATGCTGAGCACTGTCTGGGGACGAATAGATTGGTCACCAAGCCTTGTTGCGAGGTACAGACTTACCGTCTCTCGATCACTATAAATTGTGTAAATTAACTTTACTTTTTATTAATGTTAAATTTATCTTCATTCGGCAGCGATTGACGGTGGCCTATATGTTTAATTTTTTTCAAACGGGGTTAAAGATGGCTGCGTTGCAGTATTCAAATCTTCTGACGAGCATCATTCGCCACTCCTTGAAGTTATTTTTGCGAAAGCATGAAACATTAATGTTTGTAGGTATAAATATATACATATATATATACATATACCTATATATATATGTATATATATATACCTATATATATATATACCTATATATATATATATATATATATATATATATATATATATATATATATATATAGGACACTGATAAAATTAAGATGAAAAATCCTGATAGATATTATTGAAGTAATACTTTCAAGGTGATACTAGCCAAAAAGGAAAAGTTCAATATTTAAGAATAGAGCAAAATATAAGTTTCGTGGTAAAACTTTACATTCCGAAAAAAAACAAAATATAGAGACACATATTCGATTTACGAATTCATTATTTGACAAAAGGAATCTATAGAAGGGGTTGTGTTACTTTCCTTAATCCATTGATTTTCAACAACAGCTCATATCATCAGAAGAAATGAAATGCGGTTAGCAAATACTAAAATACAATTCCTTTCCCCAACGAAAAAATTCCATTAAGAACCTGTGTGCTCACCCAATTTTAACCCTCATCCTCTCTCTTCACCCTCTCTACTTCAACCCACTCTCCTCTTTTCCTCATCTAAAAGGCTTCCATCACCCACTATCAAGAAGAAAGCGAACTATCTTTCTACCGGGACTCACACCAGAAGCAAGCCGTCCAACGCCCGTTCTGGATATCATCTCCAAAATTATTTGCTATTTTGCTACCTATACTATTGATTTCGAGGTACATTACATACTTAACACAATGCACAAATTCTATTACTCGCGGGGATAATTACAATGAAATGGTACATCCACCCAATATCGAATCCACTTTGTCAACGCCGAGAAAGCATTTGGACTACATTAACCAACACACACTAAACGCAACAACGAATAAGGCAGCCCTGTATACTTTTCAAAAAATCAATAAGGAGCAATACGCTTTTACTGTATAGGAATTTACTTTATCCCCTGGGCCTATTTCCTGCCCACCTTGATTTATAACCCCGAACGACATTATACTCCTTCCGATAATGGATTACCCAGGTTGATATCAACTTCTCTTTTCGTATAATTGTTTCCATATAATTATACACAACAACTCAAAAAACTATTTTCAATAATTGTACTGAAAGCAAGATAAACCCCCATTCTCAGCTGAACATTTTACTAATCACATTTCATTTCCTCTGATGATATGAGTCATTGTTGAAAATCAAGGGATTACGGACATTTAAACAACCCCTACTATATATTCCTTTTGTCAAACAATACATTCTTAAATCGAATATGTCTCTATATGTCTTTTTTCAGAATTTAAAATTAAACCACGAATATATATATATATATATATATATATATATATATATATATATATAAAGAGAGAGAAAATTAGAGATATATTAATAAATAGAGTGAGAGAAGGTGTGGGTATCAGATAGAGAGAGAGGATGGTTTTGTCATGTGCTCATACCATGACTTTTCCTTTTTTATACCGTCAAAGCATATGTAGAACATATTGCATGTCTTTGTGAATCCATCAAAGTTCAATTTAGTCTCGGTAACTTCGATGACAGCTATCATATCCTCCCGGGCATAATACTTTGAGTAAAGCGTAAGAAGATCAGATATAATAATCTAGCAGATTACGTTTGTAGAAATGTGTGGAAAGTCACAAGATCAGTCACATGCAACATTTTTGTAGAGTAAGAACTTTATTCGTTTCTAGAAATGCAGCGCTTTGTATATATATATATATATATATATGTATATATATATATATATATATATATATATATATATATATATATATATATATATATATATATAGAGAGAGAGAGAGAGAGATGGGCCAGTACGTTATATTAGCTATGAAATTAATGTATGGGTGTGACACTTGTGACGAAAAGAACATAGTTTTTTGTGACATAACAGAAACATTTCTCTGAAAGTATATATAAGACTGAGACAAAGAATATAGATAGATTTCTATGAGTCGTTCAGTTTATAATTATTTATTTGGAAAATATTCTTACAGTCATTGAATTATAACTGGTTTCTTACACTTATAGCTAAATGTGTACTGAACAAATACTATATACTTACAGATAAATTCAAATTTTGATATATATTTTAATTTAAACGCGAAAAACACTATTGGGACGCTGGAAACACACACAGTTAAACAATGTTTTATCGTCGTTTTGACTATTTATTTGGAACGCACGTTAAAAAAACATGTTTTTTGGGTTATTTATTTATGTTGGTAGTGTAGAAGAAAATGTATGAATTTTTTTTTAAGAAAAGTGTATAAGAAATGGAGAATGAATTTAAAAGAAACGGAGGACGTGGGCAAATCGTTGTTGTAATATGCTCTTATGGTTGCAAATGGTTTTAAGTAGATTAATTTGTAAGAAAATCGTATTAATATAACTTAAACGTAAGACCGAAATAAATGATGCAAAAAAATGCAGAAAGTATTATCAATTGTTTATTTGGGTTATTTAAACGCGAAACCACAAGGTCGATAGCCATAAGTCGCGTGCTCTTATGTAATGAATGAATGCGTGAATGTAAGATTGACATGAAATTCTTAAAGATAAACTAAAATGACCGAAAAATGGGCTGAAATGGCTTAAATAAATATAAAGTAAATGACTTAGAATGACTTTAATGAATTTAAGGATGAATTGAATTACCTTAAGAATGACTTGAATGCTTAAAAAATAACTGGATTCCTTTAAAAACAACTTGAATAATCTGGAGAATTACTTTTTTTACGCAGTGATCACCACTTATCAAGGCCTGGAAGCCACTCAGGGATAAAGGTTATTGCAAGTACATTACGTTAGTGTGGAGATTTGATGAAATGTTTACTTAAGTGGGCAGTTCATTTGGAATTTGTTAACATGGGACTTGAATACATCCAAGTTGTAGTCCGGTGGGAAGCAGGCAGACGGAACAGTGTTCCACAGGCGTGCAGTTCTAAGAAAGAAGCTTTGTTCATGGAATCCACGTTTTGATTTAGGCACAGATATAGCGTGGGGGAAAATTTTCACAGTGGATTCAGCTAGACGGGTTTTTTTCGTGAAAGATTGATGAGGGGTGACAAGAGATTGGAGTTCAGACGAGCACCTGCCATGGAAATAAAGATAAAACAAGGATAGACTCGCAACGTCTCTCCTGTGGGAGAGAGGTTGCAGGGTAGAGAAAAGGGCATCCCTCACTAAGCCACGAAGTCTATTTTGTACTCTGTCAAGGCAAGATAGGCTGTTTTTAGCAGCTGCTGCTAAGATATAGCAACAGTATTCACCCCTTAGACGTACTTGGCTTTTATATAGATAGAGAATTGCATCAGTAGTGAGATATCTTCTGGAGCGGTAGAAGGATCCCACCATCTTTCCAGCGACCTTGGCAACAGACTTGATGTACGTGTTCCATTTCAGATCAGGAGCAAAGGTCAAACTCAGAAGCTTGTGAAAACACGGGGCCTGACCCAGACGAGAGCCATACATCACAATTGATGCCAGATGGGGATCAGAGCGTTGATGATGTAAGGATAGGAGTTTGGTTTTAGATGCATTAAAGGTAATCAGCCACGTCTTCCCCCACTGAACCACGCGCTCGAGATCAGAGGAGAGAGAATCAGAGAGAACTTTGTCATTTACAGCCTTTGATGTGTTGCCGTAGATGATCGTGTCATCAGCAAATATGTCAACGAATGATTTAAGAATGTGTTTCGGGAGGTCATTGATGTAGATCAGGAAGAGAGTTGGACCCAGGATTGACCCCTTAGGGACTCCAGCACTTATATTGCAGGCCTCCGATTTTTGTCCATCCACCACTAGTCTTATGAGCCTATCGGAGAGAAATACTTTAATGATTGAGAACATATTTCCAGTTATACCGTAGCTGGAAATCTTGTGAAGTAGACCCTTATGCCATACCTTTTCGAATGCCTTTGATATGTCAAGATCAATTGCCCTAGAAAGGAAAACTTTGTCAAGAGATTCACTAATCCGGTGGGATATAACCGTCAGCACATCTGCATTAGATCTTGCAGAACGGAAACCATATTGTGTGTCACTAAGAAGGTTGTTCCTGCTGAGTTGGTTGATTATTTCTCTATTTAATATGAATTCCAGCAACTTACTCATAACACACAGGACACTTATTTGCCTGTACTGAGAGGGAGATGACTTATCACCTGAATTCTTTAATACAGGGCAAACTGATGAGGTCTTCCAGGGAGTCTGAAAGCACTTCTCCTTAAGGCATAGTTTAAATAGTTTCGTAAGTATAGGAGCAAGTTCTGGTTGAAGCTTTTTTAACACTATAATTGGGATGCCATCAGGGCCAGTTGCTTTACTGGAATCTAAGTTCTTAATTAGCTGGGCGACCTCATTACTTGAATGGCTTTGCGACTGACTGGTTGTAAGTGGGTGATTATTTTACATTTGATTAATACAGAAAAGTGATCCCCATTTTACATCACAAAGTTACAAATGTAAGTACAGCATATAGTAAGAACAAATACTACACTTTTATCTTGGCCGAAACGCCAAGAAAACCTGTATTTATTTGCTCCCCCACCGAGAAAATTAGGCACAAGGCCGATTTTTATTGTGAGGAGTGAAGAGGAAATGGGGACCAAGCCCCCGGGGAGTACGGGAGCTGGATAGTGACAATTGGTATGATGGTTTGCCCCTACATTGACCAAGGTGTTATATGTGAGGTTGCCCCCACATATGGTCTTTGCTTGCAGTATTTCCGGACAGATACTACACTTTGATCTTGGCCAAAAGTCCAAGAAAAGCTTTAAAACCTAAGAACATCATATATTAACAAAAGACTTTGGTCTTAACCAAAAAGGCCAATCACAAAAGTGTAACGGACAGACCGTCAGACCGACCAGCGAACCGACGGAGTTACTTATAGAGTGGCTTGCATGCGACTAAAAATTGGGACGCTGAAAACATACACATTAAAACCATACGTTTTATTGTCGCGTTTATTATTGGTTTATGTACGCATTCGACACCCGGAAATCGTAAACAGGATGTTGAGCCCCACCGCCGTTACAAGGTCAGTTGAGTTTTATAATTATATATGTATATATATATATATATATATATATATATATATATATATATATAAATATGTATATATATATGTGTGTGTGTGTGTGTCGATTAAGCTACACTGAATATTCCGCGTTTCATTTACTCTAGGATTTTTCAGGCTTATGCGCGAATTTTGTGGTTGTCTGTCGTTTTTATATACCCACCTTCTATTGCGATTTTGATTAGTCAATCAGCTTTCTAGTATCCCCCGCGGCCTACCTTTCAGCCAATGAACATGCACTTACAGGACAAAGGTCTATTTTATCTCTGGTTGAACTTATTCTTTGTGTGTGCTCTATTTAGCCTGGATATCTAGTACCCTGACGTCTTTTAAATCTAGGTTAGGTGTTTTTAATGTTGGTTCACACACACACACACACACACACACACACATATATATATATGTGTGTGTGTGTGTGTGTGTGTGTGTGTGTGTGATAGTTTATGTATATGCATGTTTATTTTATTTATCTATTTGTTTATTCTCAATTGTTTTTGTTAGTTTAAAAATCATTTTGTATCTCTATCCTAGAGTAAATTTTACCCTGTGAACACAGTTGGTCGCTATTTCTCTCCTACAATTATATAGATGTTGGGACATTTAAAGTACAAGATAGCACATTTTTCATTAGGACATAATCTACATGGGTCGTCTAGGGCTCTACAGGTGTTTGCTTGTCTTACTCTTTTTCATTCGACTACCGGCGAACTTCACCTTTCCTTGAGTTCCCAGTATTTATTTGCTAGGGTTGTTTTCATACGGTGTTTTTTTAATTGTTAAATGTACTTTTGTGGTCATAATATCGAGTTTTGAAATCTAAGGACGCCATACGTACGTAATATTGGTTGTTATCTAGGTGTTCCTTCGCGAATATTGTGGCCTGGTAAACTATTTTTGATTAGACATTTATTTTGAAGCGGGCAAAGTGTGCGGTATCTACAGTTGCATTTATCTTATTCGTTATTAGTATTTTATCTTTTATTTCTAGTATGGTTGTTGCTGTGGTCCGGAGTTGGTTTATTATTATTATTATTATTATTATTATTATTATTATTATTATTATTATTATTATTATTATTATTATTATTGCGAGTTATTTATGTGTCTTTTGTGATGGCTTCATTTTTGTCATGGTGTATACTTTTTATTGTTTATTTATTTATTTGTTTATTCTCAATTGTTATTGTTATTTTTAAAATTATTTTGTATCTATATCCTATCGATCGAGTAAGGAATCGGTGTTATAATTGATGGTGGGTGATTTAGTAGCGTTATCTTTTAAGTAGAGTTCATGTGTGTGTTTTTATTCTAAATTTAACGTGACGTCCAGGAAGTTTGTTATTTTTTTGTTTGCTACTACGTCTACTTTTAGGCCTAATTTTTTTTTTATTTCCTTGGGTATGATTTTCTTAAAGTTATCTCCCTTGAATCTGTTGGAGTCTTTTATTATAACTATCCAATCATCTCTATATAGGCCGATATCCATAGTATCAAATATGCTTGTGAGGGTATATAGAATGAAAAATCCCACAAGATCTGATGCTTCTGCAGAATTCCTGGCATCCATCGCCAAATCAAACGAATTTGTTATTTTTTTTTAACCATTGGTTATTGTTATTTATTAGAACTAATTTTCTACATTTTTTAATGATGTTTATTTCTTCCGAGGATATATCAATGTGTGCCTCGGCCAATTCTAGAGCAATATTAAAAGGTTCTTCGGATATTGAGGGATAGAAGTCTATGATTTCGAACTGTAAAATGTACATTTATTTTTGTTTTCTGTATTTGAATAGACCTAGACGACCCATGTGGATTATGCCTTCATGAAAATGTTCTATTCTGTACTTTAAAGAACCACGACATCTATTAAACTGTAGTAGAGAAATAGCGAAACACTGTATTCACAGGATAAAAGTTACTCTAGGAGAGAGATCCAAATAACTTCAAAACTAAGAAAAACAATACAAAGTAAACAAATAAATAAATGAAATAAATATACTTGCATATACATAAACTATCACACATATATATGTATGCATATATATATATATATATATATATATATATATATATATATATATATATACTAACAAAAAAACTAACTTAGATTTAAAAGAAGCTAAAACACTAGATATCCAGGCTAAATAAAGCACATACAAAGTATCAGGTCAACCAGAGGTACAGTGGGGATTTGTCCTGTAAGTGCACGTTCATTGGCTGATAGGAACGGTGCGGGGGATACTAGAAAGCTTATTGGCTAAGTAAAATCTCGATAAAAGGTGCGTATATAAAAACGGCAGAAACTACAAAAGTCGCGCATAAGCCTGAAGTATCCTAGAGTGGATGAAACGCGGAATATTCAGTGTAGCTTAATCGCCACATATATTTTATAAATTACTAGCTAGCTCTACATACGTATTGGGCACTTTTGAAGTAAATACTTAAAGGTTACGCATAAATGTATACTTTACTATATTAATTTTATGTGAGTAAATGAAGTATGTATATATATATATATATATATATATATATATATATATATATATATATATATATATATATATAGAGAGAGAGAGAGAGAGAGAGATAATTTGCATTTGTTTTTGGTCTTTTAAACAGTTATATTTTTAATTTTTATTTCATATCAACAATTTTTATGCAGTGTATTTTATGTAATTTTACGCATGCGCGCCACAGCGCCTACACTGATAGATATTTTTAAACCTTAGACGCTTGCTTTATAATCATCTTAAGGCGATCCAAGCATTACCATCCACACCGACCGTCATGCGATATTTACATTATTTCCATTATTATAACTGTTAGGCTTTATGTGAATGTTGGTTTACTTTTAAAACGTCACGCTAGTTGTCCTCTATAGCTTTCACTCAAATCATTTGGTGCAGTCAATAAATTCATGGGTTAAATAAAAAATATGATTGGGTTACTAAAAATGGATTGCTACGAGAATCGTTGGTTCAGTAAACATCCTCAAGAAAGGAATGATACTATTAAAACGAGCGACTTTCTGTTAAATTTGTCCACTAAGTCATTTGCATTTGCAATGTGCTTTGGATAGCGATAATATATTGCTTAGCGTGCGCGTCCGGTTGGTTGGTTGGTTGAATGTTTTTGTTTTACGGCATATCAACCCTTTTCGGGTTATTTAATGCCGAATCCAAAGATTTTGAAGAAAAATTTTTGATAGAATATATTTGTTGTTTTCAAATCAGTTTCTATTTAACCCATAGTTGGGACCCTAACACGTACTACCACTCCGAGTCAGAATAGACCTGGGAGCAATGGTAATTAAAGGGTGGCTCCACACTCCCCAGAGCCGGCAAGCTGGGGCCTCACCACTGGATATAGTTTAAGGTCATATCCAGGACGCGTGAGCGTCCGGAACGTAGGACAGTCGTTCTAAATATTAAACTGCCTTTTTAAGATAAAAACGTTGAATACTTACAAAGAAGCGAGTCGTACGTTAAAACGAGCGAAATTTTTTGTTCCAGAATTTATTTTTCTACATAATCATTTATAGTTTAATGCACTTTTGCCTGATTCAATGAATCGTTTATGGTTGTGAGATTCTTGTGCAAACTCCTTCAAATAAATATAATATCATAAATTTAAAAAAGAAATGGCATCTACAAAAGTAAGGAAGGGATCAACCAAACAAACGTCATTTATTGCAGCCGAATTTGATATGGTTACTCTGTGTTCGTTTAAAGAATTACTCGGCCTCAATTTTACAAAAATAAAACGATATATTTTAATTTCGCCTCTAAGTCTAGCGTTATATATGCCTATCTAAATAAAGGATACTACCTGACGAACGCGTAACGCAAACTTTAGATTTCGCTGCGTTTTATCTTGTTATACTTTATTTTTACATCTTATATAAAAGACAACCCAAACGATACTTATTCTTGCGGTTGAGTGAGATATACATTTCAAAATAGCAAGTGATTTGCATTATGTAGATGTTGCGTGACGACAGATTTTAAAATAAATTACATTTCAATTTTATATTTCATATCTCATCCAAGTTACAGTCGTTATGTGTATACCTTGGTTATCCGGCCCGTATCACGAGAAACTAATTTAATCCACCGATCTCGTCGATGTAACGATAGAAACAAGTTCGTTGACCATTATGCCATTTTAGCGATTTATTTCTCAATTGTTTACTATATTTTAATTTCTGCGTCTCCTGACTAGTTTCAGAAAATCAAATTTTTAGCTTTTTACATAACCTCAGTGCCGGAACAAATCAATGTCTTGTCTGAAACAAGCTTATCAGTTCAGAATACCTTTCTTCATACGCGCCTATTATACAGAGACGCCGAAAAGTCCCAGGACACTATATATGTATTTTTAATAAAACACAGTATTTTTTTAATGAAACACACAGAAAACATATATATTCAACAAAAAAAGAGAATTTTATTAGAAACAAAGCAGAAAACAACTAGAGTAATTTAGTGGTCTAGGGGATCAGTATGTTGGCCCTAGTTATTCTTGCACAATTCCATTCGCCTCCAGGTTCTTTGTGCATTTTTTTTAGAGAATTCCTTGATACGCTAGCAAAAGCTGCAATAATCGCATGATTTAGCTGATAAATGGTTTCGTATCTAATACCAGAAACTTGACCTTTAATTAAACCCCATAATGAGTTGTCTGGAGTGGTCAAGTCGGGGCTTCGTGGTGGCCAAGCAAAAGAATTTTATCTGCGCCCAATCCATCGATCAGGAAACTCTGCATTTACCAGCGCTCTCACAGGAAGTGCATAATGTGCGGGTGCACCGTCTTGCTGTAGCCATAGACGATCCTTAATACCAAGTTCTATTAACTTGGGAATGAACAAGTTTCTAATCATGTTTGCATATGATTCCTGGTTGACATTGCCATCAAAGAAATAAGGACCAATCAAATGTTCAGATGTCAATGCAGCCCAAATCATGACATGTGGAGGATTATTTTCAACTTCTTCTTTGTAAAAGGGGTTTTCTTTAGCCCAGAAATATATGTTTCGACTTTTCGAACTTTTATAAATGGCGCATTCATCGCTGAATATTATCTTTCTGTGATTTCTTGGACCATCAGGAAAGCGTTCTAAAAATTTCTCACAGAATTCTTTTCTTCGATCCATATCTTCCTCTGACAACTGATTTTCCGACATGGGCTTATAAACTTTGACATCCAAGTCATTTTTCATATGATCCATCATGGTAGCCCTTGGTATTCCAAGTTCAGCAGAACGTTTTCTGGTGGATTTCTTGGGAGGCTGTGAACGCTACTACCAGTTCAGCCAGGCTTTGCTCAAGCGTTATGTACTGCTCCTTTCAGGCCAAAAACCGATTAAAAAGCTTGCCCCATGTCTAAATACAGTTTATGTTAAAGTTCAATGTTTAGACCTAAAATTGGCTGTAATTTGGTACGGAAAACAAAGGTCAATTTGTTTAAAACTTGGACCCAAATTTTGACCCCTTAATAAGTATTGTTTCTTGTAAAAATCCAATGAAAAAGTTTTACTTTTGTCCAGGGACCCTACATCTAAAATTCTAAGTGTTTGGAGCCGCAATTGGCCGATGAAGTTAAGTAGAGTTTTCCAAGGCCATATCGTTGAACTTTGCCGTCTTAACACCCAAACTTCTGGTTGAAAACCGATAACATGATTTTCCCAAATCTCAATACCCTTTATGTAAAATCTCGAATCTGTAGACTAAAAAATGACTGAGTAGTTTGGTAGAGAAATGTACACACACAGGCACACACACAGGCAGACAATATCACTTTATAGATATATAGAATTCCCGGCGAATGGATTCTATTACGCGTGTTTCTATGAGTAAATAACATTGTCAAATTATATATTTTACCTTATCTTATGTAAAGACATTCATAACACAGGATTGATAAATTGACTGAATATCTATAACATTTCATTCGATACGTAAATAGTATTTTCGGATAAATGGTTTTGCAAATCTTAAATGAAATTTAGGAAATCTCATTGAGGTCCGCATCGTGGGCAATAGAATGAAGATTGAGTAGAATTATTTTGAAAGGTTTAAATCCATGTATACAAAGACGTTATGTGTAAATCCAAAAGTAAAAATAAGTTATGGACAATAAAACCCTTACATTGCTGTTAGCAGAGATTTTGTATCCCATTTTGTAAATAATATATAATATAAAGCTGAATGTGTGTGGGTCTGTGTTTCTGGTCACGAATAGGCTTCTATATGGTTGACTATTAAAAAAAAACTGATTAAATATAATGATTGAAGATGTATCGAGACAGAGAAATGGGTGGGTTTGATCTGGCAGAACGATGGTTCATCAAAATTGTGGGGTCTGTGTTCGCGCCAGGTCCACAAACTATGAAAATAAAAAAATTAAAAATTAAAAAAAAAAGTTTACAAGTGTTTTTGATATAGATGTACATAAGAAGACTTTGATAAGTATATTTTAACTTTAATATGGATGGTATAATAAAATTGTGGGCTCTGCGTTCACGCCTAGCCTCGATAGAATGGAAATATGCACACACTTTAATAAAGACTTTTCATATCTATCTGTGTAAGTATACTTTTATAATTATGTTTCAGTTTGAAAAAATATGGTATAATAAAATTATAGGGTGTTCGTTCGCACCTAACCTCCATAGAATAGAAATATGTCACCAAGTTTAACAAGCATGTTTAATATAGATACATGGAATATTGTGATAAGTGTTTTAGTGTGAACAGGTATGGTATAATCAATTATGGGGGTTTATCTATTTTATTTTTACTTTCATCATATTTTGTTTTGGTTTTGATACCCCCAAATTCAACCCAAATTTACAACCCTTCCTTTTCATAACCTATCATACTTTCATAAATCAGAGTCCATTTTCTGTAGGTTGTTTTTTAACCCAGTCAACGACGGGTACTTTTGCTAGTATATATATATATATATATATATAAATATATATATATATATATATATATATATATATATATATATATAATGCTGATCAAAAATTGAAGACCACTTAAAAATCTTTAATAAATTTAAAAAAAAAAACTTCTTGAAACAATAGACTTTAAACTCTTCCGATGTAAACTTACTAATAATACAATCTAAAAGATTATGGACACAAAAAGGTATAATCCAAAAATTTAATTTAAATATTTGCAGTTTTATTAAATTAGGCATTTTACACATGATCAAAGTTAAACGACCATGGTAGAAATTGTTAGATGTATGGTAGTTCCAATGTTTTTAGTTCAGTTAGAAATTAGCAATCACTGTGTAAAGGCGTAACCATGCTTAAATAAAGAAAATTAACCGAAGTTGAGCGCTCTCGAATTTTACTTATTTTCCATAAGCAACGTGTGTCACAAGGATCAATAGCAGATAAGGTTAATCGCAGTGAAACTGTTATTTGCACCTTTTTCAAAAAACTCTGAGAAGTATGGAAATGCAAAAATCTTTTGATAGGCCCCCCAAAAAAATTTCTCCGGCACTGAGTAAGAGAATCAGGCGACTTGTTATGAATGACAAAGGACTTTCTTTTAATCAAATTAAGGCAGTAACCGATGCTGATTGCAGTCAAATAGCCATCGGACGACACTTGCAACAAAAAAAGCATGGTAAATAAAAAGCGTAAACAAATTCATCGATTGCTTCCAGGTCACAAAGTGAACCGCTCAAGATTTGGTCGTGAATACCAATCCTGGGGCGTTGAGAAGTAGAAGAAAGTCCTGTTTTCTGATGAGAAAAATTTAGATGGTCGCGATGGCTTTCAGCGATATTGGCATGAGAAAACATGCCCCATGAAATTCTTTCACACGTCATAGTGGTGTAGGGTCCGTAATGGTATGGGGATGCCTTTTTTTATAGAGGGACGATGAAGCCCCAGGTGTTGTACGGTCGTCAGACACCAGCTGGTTATGTTAGCATTCTACAAAAGGCATTTTTGATGTGGGAGGGGCATCGTTTGTGCCGGGACTCATTGTTATTCCAAAAGGATAATGCTGCAATCCACACTGCAAACAGTCCTTGAGTTTTCTACAAGAAAATGTAGTCAATCTACTGGTACATCCTGCAGGCTCACCGGACTTGAACCCAATTGAAAATGTTTGTGGGTGGATTACAAGTTATCGAAATGGCAAACAATATTCAACAAAAAAATGTACTTTGTGAAGCCATTTTCAGAAACTGAAGCAGGACGCCTCCCACCTTAATATGGTCCCTTCTCTCTAGCATGCCCCCAAATTTTTGAAGTCATGAAAAGCAGCGGGGGTAGAACTCATTATTAAGTTTGATTCTTAAATGTTTTCATACACTTTTCATACACGTTTTGTACAATTTGATAGAATTTTTTTTCCATTTTATAATTTGGATCATGTGTAAAAAATGAAAATTTTAAACGTAAATCTTTGGAACGTAGCTTTTTGTTTCCATAACGTTTTAGATTGTAGTATTGTTAACCTTAAGTCGGAAGATTCTAAAAGCTATCCTTAAAAAATTGTTTTTCTTTTAAGATTTTTAAGCGGTCTTAAATGTTTGACCAGCAGTGTCTAAGCTTTTTTCTATAGCACTGCTAGGTATTGAGCACTTTTTAAATAACATGTGCTCTATATTTATTTCATCAGAATCTTCGAACTTTTATAACATACACACATAAATTGATAAATGATTAAATTGAATTAGTATAAGTTTATTTAGAGGGTCCAAAAATTAAGTAAAAAGAGCCAGGTAGAATGTACGATAAACTCAAATATGATATCGCGTTTACTTGATCCATTCAAATCACCACAATTAAAACAGTGGCCATTAAAATAACACTCATTATGCAGCATTCAGGGGAATTGCAGTAAAATCTGATTGATGTTGTAGAAATTTTCAGTGACGGAATTAGTTTCTCAACCGTTCGTAGATCTGGCAAAGCTTGTTCAAGAGGTATGTTTTGCAGTGGCGATTTATCAATTCTCTGAAACTATCCGAACGTGATATTTGCTTCAACAAATTCTATCAATGTCGGTCATACACAGCTTCATGTATGCTTATGTAATATCTGGTGTTCAGCATGCAATTTATCCTAATACATGGATTTATTTATCCAGAATTTAAAATAGTATATATCTGGAGGATTAAATCTTCCTATTGTCTGATCTTATATATACATTATTCAAGCGACTTGTGTAAATAGCAAACATATCACTCCTATTTACATTTTTTACTTTGAATCTAGACCACACATACACACACACACACACACACACACACATATATATATATATATATATATATATATATATATATATATATATATATACGGTATTTGACACACAGGTTCTCGTCATATGTTAAGCAACTATGGTTATGGTTACTACCAGATGGGTGAACATTTGACAATTTTGAGCGCTGTATGTGCTCTCCATTTATCTCGGCATTTGCTTAAAGTCGTCTTGTACATACACTTCCGTTGCCACTGGTATTGACTACTCAGGAGGTCGTGTGGTAAGATTACGCACCACCTGTCATAAAAATTCCACGCGCAAGCACCCCTTAGTGGGTATCCATAGTCTGTCAAAGAGAAAATGTGGGCTTTTAGATATATATATATATATATATATATATATATATATATATATATATGTATGTATATATATAGAGAGAGAGACCTTTAAACCATGCTACATGTTATATATGCATATATATGTATGTTTACATATATATATATATATATATATATATATATATATATATATAGTAATGTATGAAATATATATGCCGATTAAGCTACACTAAATATTCGGCGTTTCATCCACTCTAGGATTCCTCAGGCTTATGCGCATAAGCCTGAGGAATCCTAGAGTTGATGAAACGCCGAATATTCAGTGTAGCTTAATCGCCATATATATTTTATAAATTACTAACTAGCTCTACCTACGTATTGAGCACCTTTGAAGTAAATGCTTAAAGTTTACGTATAAATCTATACTTTCGTATATTAATTTTATGTGTGTAAATGACGTAGTTATATATATATATATATATATATATATATATATATATATATATATATATATATATATATATATATATATAAAGTCCAAATTTAATTATGGTAATTTTGAAATTACATAGCAATTATTTTTACCTTTCAGGTAGATATATAAATTTTCTTTAAATTTATCGTTTTTCTACATACTTTCTTAATACTTTATAACTTAATAATCCTTTATTTTAATTCTTTATTTCTTCTTTGCTTGGGTGTGTTTTTTATCTGCAATCTGCGTTTTAGTCTGTAAATATTTCTATCTATCTAATATATCAATCTACCAACACATCTATATCCTGTATGTATATTTATTTATATCTTACTATATGCGTTTACTTACATAGTTACATGTTTTATCCTGAATTTGCAGATACCGGCCATCCTCTCCCCTTAAAAATATTTTTATTTTATTTTTTATTTATTTATTTTTTGTTTATTGTTTTCTTTTTTATTTATTATTTATTTTTATTTATTTGTTTATTAATTCATTTATTTATTTTTTCTATTTAGTGTCTTTTAAAAACTCTTGCTGACATTTTCTTTAGTAATAACCTGTATATTTCAGTGGACCTATTTTTTGCCCTATATTTTTTCGCGCCTTTTAACATTTTGTCTGGGCCATTTTTACATTTGCTTTTCTATTTTATATTAAATTATGTCACCATTTACTTTTCCTCCTCTTCTTCCCTGATTTGTCTTCTTTACATTATGTCTCAGCAGCAGTCTGAAAAGCATATCTTATTTTTCTTTTATTAATATTATTGGAAATTCCCCCCTTTTCCTTGTACATATTTGTGAATAATTAGGCCTTTTGGATTTTATTGGACTATCTTCCAATTATGTGATTTCCTTGGATTTTACTTGTGCAAATGGAAATTCAATTAACTTTCTTGGAGTTTTATTTTTGGATTTTACCGTCATTGGATTATTTACCTTTCACCAGACTATCCATTCACGTGTAATCACATTTTTCTACACCATATTCCCTCTGCTTCAATTTTTGTTATCAAGTTAGATCTTTGACTTACTTGTAGTTTCATTAAATACTTTTGTATGCAAAATCCGATGCCGCAGTTTGCTAATTCCTACCCTCTGATGAGGAGGAAAGTATTTCTTCGAAACACCGCGAATTAAGGACTATCCACTTATCAAGTGTTTCCTTTTAAGATTAAATACGTTTTTCACTCTTTTTGAAAGTGTTTCAAACATGTTTTCTTAACTGTTTTCGCTCTTATATATATATATATATATATATATATATATATATATATATATATATATTTATATATATATATATATATTCAATCAGGCAAACATAATTAAAAATTACAGAGATACCTTGCTTAATGATTCTTTTTTTTTTCGATCTTCGTAAGATTATTTTAACTTTAAGATGAAAGTTATTTACAAATGCTCCATGGTTCACACGAGCGCTTTCGATTCTTTCTTGAATCATCATGAGGTGGAGATAAAATATTAAAAATAGAAGTGAAATATATAGTTACGAATGATAAAAAATCAATGAAAAGTCGATTAAAATATAGATTTACCAGTGATAAAAAACTCGATTAAAAATTAGGATGATAAAAAGCAATGCTAGTAAAACCAGTCGTATACTGGTTATGATAAACATTTGAGCACATAATTGCTACTTTCAAAATTAATGCTATTTATAGATGGGTGCTGCGTTTTTATATATAATGCTTCAAGTATTTTTAATTTCTTACAATTACTTTCTCGTTGCAAAATCCTTGTGTTGTCCACGAGGACTTTCTAAGGTTAGAGGGGGGACATCTTTGTTAATTTGTTAAATGCTGGTATATTGAGCTAGTAGCATGAAGAAATACTAAATAACTACATCACCGTTGAGGAATACACTGAATTTCAACAAAGACTTGCTGATATCACCTGCAATTATGAACATTCACAACGACTGAACATCCAAAAATAGATTAAACTCTCTATACAAAGGTTTTATCATACTACCTAATAACACACAATTTTATATTAACATACCAGACTGTGAACTTATAGAAAAACAGAAGAAATTCTTAAACATTGGACCCAATTGCCATCTTGCGCAAACATTTAAACATCAAGAGAAAAAAGCAGAAATTGAAGTACGTTATGAACACATCTCTAATCTAGAAAAAGATTTAAAAAATCACTACTCATCCTGGGTTAAGGGACATTCTAAAAGCGGAAGCTATAAAGAGTCGACTTCATAAAAAACAATACAGCTCGATATTAACTCCTGAACTAAAGAACGCGGCTAAAGAACTTCGTAACCACCCACATATAGTTGTAAAAAAAGCCCATAAATCTAAAATTGTTGTCATTCTGAACAAGACTGATTATAATAAAACAATTCAGAATATCCTTAACGCCAATACGAAATTAAAAAAAAAAAAAACTTAATAAAAATCCTGTAAATACTGTAAAAACACAAATTAACAAATTAATCACAGCAAATAACGCACAAATTGGAAATTATCAACTCCCCAAGATAATTGGTGAATATAAACCCGGCTATCTTTATGGTATGGTTAAGATACATAAACCTAATTCTCCTCTCCGCCCTATCATTTCGCAAATCCCCACTCCCATTTATTCACTTAGCAAAACTTTAAACGAACTTATCAGCCCATACATTCCTAGCAAGTACAGCGTTCGATCCACACATGATCTCATGCAAATACTTAAAACAATGCAACCGGAAAATATAAATATCGCTTCCCTTGACGTAGAAAGTCTTTTTACAAAGGTCCCTGTAGCGAAAACAATAGATATAATTATAAACAACATCTACAATCATCCGTCACTCTCCCCCCACTTAAAATTCATAAAAAATATATTAAAAAAAATATTATTAATCTGCACCACGGAAATACCTTTTTATGATACTAATGGCAATATATAATCAAATAAATGGCATCGCAATGGGATCAGTCCTCGGACCTACCCTGAGTGAATTTTATATGGCAGACTTAGAAAATAAAACATTTAAAAATAATATAAAGCCCCCTGTGTATGTACGTTATGTTGACGACATCCTCCTCTTAGCTGATAATGACGAACAGATATATAAACTTCAAGATCTTTTTCAGAAAAAAACTCTGTCCTTAAGTTTACAATAGAATTACATGATCACAAACAAATTCACTTTCTGGGCGTCCTTTTTTTTTAAACTTTTACATAAGTCGATCATTCCTCGAATTTAATCATTCACATGTATAAATATAATAAATTTATACTAAGAAATGCCTTAACATGCTTCTAAAACATTTTAACAAAATAACAATCAACCTACCTTTTCCAACTGATAGTATAATTAACCTTCTAAATCTATGTGTTGAATTGACGTATTTCACATTTGTTGGGTACCATAACAAACAAAATTTGGATTACCCATGGGTAACCCTCTTAACGGGAACGTGGCATGTTTAATTTTCGAATTCATCGAAATTGGACCTTTAAATAAAAATTGCCCAAGGGCACGTCTCATTACAAATACATAGACGACATTTTAATTTTATTCCCAGAATCATCCAAGATCAAGAACGTTAATAACACATGAAATAAAAAAACAATAATTCCACATATTTTCTAGACATCCAGCTGATAAATAATAATAATAATAATAATAACAACTAAGTTTTTAGGTCTATCGCAAGGTAACTAATAACATTGATTATATTCCCTTCTATTCATATTAAAATCATAATGTGAAAAGTAGTATTATAATCGAGTGCTTTCTCAGAGCCTTAAGGATTTGCAGCAAGTAATATATAAATGAAGAATTTGATTACATAGAACGCACCTTTAAAAAATTTGTAATACTCTCAATATTTTTTTTTGAAACTAATAATCTGCTTTGTGTTATTTCTCTTTCGTCATATGAATGTACATGCAGACTAAACATAGCCACGAATTGACGTTTCTGAATCTTTTAGATAGGGATTGGTTATTTGCATTATTATTATTCATCGGAATACTGCTCTCATCTGTAGTGTGATTTTCACAATGTTTCGATCGATATAACCTCGGACCTTCTTCAGGCGTATCTTGTCGAGTTCGGGAATGTTTATGTCGGACTCGGCAAATTTGACGGGATGTCGAGCAGAATCCTTTCTTTACTTCATATATACAATAGATAATGTGCACAAGTAATAGGTTGTAATCATTAATATATACAAGTAATACATATATATACAAGTAATAGGTAGTAATCATTAATATATACAAGTAATTAGTATAGAGATAGATATACGTAAATATATACTAATAATTAGTAATTACTGGTGATATTTATGATTAGAAATATAAATTGGTTCAAGGCTCTTAAAATTGTCCTGTATTACCAAGCTATCAAGCTGCGATAAATATAGGGCACCCATTATACCTTCTTTACTGTCTCGGGTTGTAATTCCAGCTTCCTTAAAGAATAAAACGTGCTTTCAGATATTATGTCATTTTACTAGTTATATGAGACTTTCAAAATTGGTGGTGGCAATAGAGGGAGATAATGAGGAACGATCAGGATATACCCGATATTCTAAATGATACTATAAATACCGTGAACAAGAAATGTCAAGGCAAGTGCCTATTTCTTATTTGATGGTATTATAAGTGTAATTGGAAACAGATCTGTTGTCTCATAATCTAAAAGTGTACATATTTTTTTTTTTTTACAAAAATTTTATTTGACACGTGTACAATTCTTACAATGGTTTTAGAGCAGTGCGTTGGAAGTGCTTATCTTTTCCTGTGTAGTTATTTACCCATGAAGTATAGATAACTCTAGACACAAAATACATCAGAATTCATAGTTTATCAAACAAATGTTCCCATTACATAATAAACACAAATATTATTCGAGATAAAGAGTTATTCTCTATAATATGTTAATGGCCCCAACATTTTATTGAATGACCATCGGTATATAAAACCGCTTCTTGAAAAAATATACTGGACCTTGTGGGTAGCATTCCGCTCATAGACAAATTGTCGGAATTAGCATACCGACGAGTTGGGGGGAGGGGATAAAAGACGGTTTAAGTCTTGCAACGAAATGTCGACGTTGCTTACAAGCAGTCTTTCATTGTAAAAGTAACAAATGGGTAACGATGGTCGAAGTGTAATTTGTCTAAAAGACTACAACAACTACTACAACAACAGTAGAGCGGCCACCCCTTTTTATCTACTCCAACTCTCAGTCAACGAGATGCACGCGTGACTGAAATGTCTATTTAACTTGTAAGGAATAGGCACTCAGGTTCTTTGATTAACGGGCCACCGGTCGTGTTGGTCATAGCTACCAGCACTCCTTTCTTCCCCACCGACCTACCCTCGGCAAGTCAACCAATTCAAAATTCTCACAAAATGCATAACATACATATCTCGCCCATTACATTTGCATATCTGCTAGTTATAGTTACATATACTTTCTTGGTATTTACATAGAAAAACAGTAAAACAGTTTCTTGCTATTCACGTTTACTTGAGATTACACTTTTGAACGTTGTATTTACACTATTTAAAATTCGTTGATTGTTTAATTTAACTTCGTTCTGTGGTACATTTGAAAAATGTTTTTCTAAATATTGAGGGAAAGACTAAATACAGCAGGACTTTAGGAGACTTCAGGTGGCGACATTATGAAGTGTACGTTACCATAGAAAAGGATAGATTTAACTTGTTTTCGTGCATGCGAAAATATTGTTTTGGCTCGATGATTGCGTGTATAAGCCTTCTATTTACATGCCCCTCCATGAGACAATCTAAATGTAAACATATATTAGTATTGGCCTAGTCCCTATTTTACTGACTAAGGAAAGAATCGACTAAATTCATCAGCATAGAAAATAACACTACTTTTGTGCTTGCTAAAAGGCCAAGTCACGACGCATATATAGATCGGTGTTTATTTAAAGTTCTTATAAATCGAAAACACAGCGTCTAGAATGATTTTAAAGTTATTCATTATTTAGTTACATAAAGCATAATTCTAAATCCTTGCCCCGCCCATTTCCAACAGTCTATAATAATTGTTATTGCATCTTATTGATCTATCTCTACCAGACAGGATAGTTTACCATTTATTTGTTGACATTCAGCTCGTCCGGTTTAATTTTTCAACGATTAAGAGGGAGTTGGTTGTCTTACCCATAGACGTGACAAATATTTCTAGTTTTCTAAGTCAGTCAATTTGAATGTTTAGTACATGGCAAGTAATGGTATGCAAAATCAAATATAAGAAACAACTGTACGACAAATACAGTCTCTCTGATTTACTCTTTATATATATATATATATATATATATATGTATATATATATATATATTCTCTCTGTTATATACCAATTTAGTAATTGTAATGATATTTCTTTTTTTGTTTACTGTGTTCTATTGCAATTTATTGTTTCTTATCAATACCTGTCTTACAAAAGAGCGTAATATAAATATTGTATATATATACAAGGCGTCTCAATACAGTGTATACACTCTTTAAATGACCATAAGCCAACATTTATCATCAGAAAGAAAAGTTGCATAGATGAAAATAGTGTGAACAAATATAGAAACCAGATAATTATTGTAAGTGTTCAAACTCTTGGCTACTGTGCTTCATCAACAGCTGAAGACGCTAAGTGATTGAATGAAAGACGTTCCTAATCAGTTTAATTGGTATGTTGACACATCTTCTATCAGTGGTTGCTTTCAACTCATTCATTGTGGTTTGTTTTTTTTTGGTGGGAACCCTGTGTTTTATATGCCTGCCACCCCCGTTCGAAAAAAGAGAAAAGTCAAGGGCAGCGGGTCAAATCTAGTGGGCGTGGACAGTACTCGATACTTCCTCTTCGTGCTATCTATTACGCAGGTGACTATCAAGATATGCTCTTACATCATGATGATAGTGGCGAAGTGCTCCATATTGCTTGAAGTTTCATTCGTTATTCGTAAACATCTCTTGGTAACGTGGTATAGCGTATTCATGTAGCAAGTTGAAATAATTTAAAGAGCGTAGACATTTTATTGAGAAACCCTCTCTCTCTCTCTCTATATATATATATATATATATGTATATATATATATATATATATATATATATATATAAAAGATAAAACGGTTAGAAAAGGCAGACTAATGTAAAGTTGTTTTAATAAATATTACTATACATTAAAAATAACATTGTTTTTTTTTTTGCAGTTTTTCTAATAATAAAACATTCCGTTACAGAAAATTGGACCATTTGTTCTTTTTGATCTGTTTTTTTTTTTTTTTTTTTTTTTTTTTTTTCTTGTCCTTCCGTTTATATGTATTGTGGTCGTAAGTACTGGCCTGACTTAAGATGTTTGCAGTAAAGTAAAAAAATGATTTAATATGTTCGATTACAACATTTTGGCGTCGGTTGACTGCGTGTGTAATAAAAAGAAATTCACAGCACTCAATGAAAATTTAACGTTTAACGGTAAAATAACCCAGAAGAATGTGCAATTATTTTTAATAAACCTTGGTATTTTTTTTTAATATAATTATTTTTGTTTCAAATTTTCTAAATGTATAATTTTATCTGAAGGAAATTAAACAGTTCCTTCTTTAAGTTTTTTTTTCTTTTTATCATTCTCTTTTATGCTATGGTATTGGTAATCCTTGGCATTAGTTGAGGTGTTTGTAGTTAAGACAAACTCAGTGTTTCTATGACCGATTATAGGATTTTGGCGTCTGAAAACGCGTGGGTAAGATATATTAAACACAACTGCACACTCGTCTGGTATTTCTAACCGATTAATCTTCAATTGCTATCGAGTGTTTCAAACAGTGAATACCTTTTTACTATACACGCGTTCGGCAAACGGTTGTTAAACATTCAATATATGCCGATGAATATATATGTGTTCAATTCTTTTGTGCATAATAGAATTAAATGACACATCTCTAATACTGACACAAGTAATCTTCATACCGTCAATTTCTACAACTTCATACCGTCAATTTCTACTTCATACCGTCAATTTCTACAACAAAAACATGAAAGCTTCCGCTGATTCATGCATAAGTTCAGTTACAATATCAATGCAACTTGCAATCCTCTCTGATAATTTCAGAAAGAATCGAAATGGGAGGCATTACATTTGAAAAAGTCTTCGTGTATATATATATATATATATATATATATATATATATATATATATATATATATTCACCCTTAAATATTAAGATATATAGAAAATAAGATATAGATATTACACGCTCTGTTGCCTATAAATATTTGAAAAGTTATAATCCTCTGTTTTTACTTATATATATATATATATATATATATATATATATATATATATATGCCTATATATAGATGTATATATATATGCATATATATAGCTGTGTATATGTATGTATATATATATGCATAAATATATGCGTGTGTGTATGTTTGAGTATATAAAAGAGTAAGCTATATAATCTGTGTGAGAAAACCGTTATAGGTATCTATATAGTTTTATTATATGGCACAATAAAAGAACAGATTGATTCAGATAATATATTACATACCATTAAATAGGGCGAAACTCTGAGAGTCTTAGCGTGCGATAGACGTACTAAAATGATAATGGAGGAGTGTATATGGGCCAACAGTAAAACGTACGTCATCAAAATTCTAGCCAATGAAATCGACCCATTATCGTCGGCATTAAACCTGAGGCAAAGTTCGTTGTCGAGCAATACATCGCCCATCCTTCACCAAAGTAACCCACACCCCGGGTAAACGATACACAATCAACACAAAACAACTAACGCAATCAACACAAACAAGTACATCTGAATAATCATTATTCTCAGTAGCAGAACGCAATGCAATCCCAGGTTTAAAACGATACAGCCTTAAAGAAACCTACATCATATACACGAGATAGTATAACTCTCTCTCTCTCTCTCTCTCTCTCTCTCTCTCTACATATATATATATATGTATACATATATGTCTGATATTTATATATATGTATACATATATGTTTATATACATATATTTATCTGTCTATCTATATATATATATATATATATATAGATATTTATGTATATATATACATATCTATCTATACATATATATATATACATATATATATATATATATATATATATATATATATATATATATATATAACGGCTGTATCAATTGGTTTCCTAGATTTAAATCCAGTCACATCCGCGTGATTATGAGAGATTGCTCACTGCAGGGCATATATACTATGTTTACTTAGTAAACATTATTGGTTACATATATGCATACATGTTTCAGGACAGTGCCAGTTCAGGGAAAATATTAATGGGGGTGCTCATTACATACTTATATTGAAACATCCGACAAAGTGCAACTAAAATAGTCTATTGTCGCGCACGGCATTAGTTGGAATGTTGACATGTACTAGGTGTGTCAGAAATTTCGTGAGAACTCATGAATAATTCGATCCCCGTCTTTTCCAAGCTTATAACTACTCGAAGAATGTAATTCAAACCCTATATTTTCAATCAAATGCGCATCGAAGAAGGTTTAACTTTAAAAAGAACAAAAAAAGACAAACAACGTGGTTTTAAAAAAAAGTTTTAAACTTCGGACTTTACAGGTAAATTTAAAAAAAAACTGTTAATTGTTTTGTTTTAAATAAGAATATATCATTTATTGATCTTTTATCTTAAATTTATGATATATACTTTTTAATACACATTTCAAAATGGGGAGCGTGAATCAATTCGACCCCCTGTCTTTTCAAGCTTATAACTACTCGAAAAATGTAATTCAAACACTATTTTTTTCATTTAAAGGAGCACGGGCCAAGGTTTAATTTAAAATAAATTACAAAACGGGTGTTTTTTTTTGTTTTGTTTTTTAAATAGTTTTAGACTTCGGACTTTGCAGGAAATTTCCAAAAAACTGTTCTTTTTTCTGATTTAAATGTGAATATATTATTTATTGATCTTTTATCTTCAATTTGTGATATATAAAACGTTGGCACATAAATAGATTATTTACTTTTTAGTAGACATTTCAAAATATGCGGGGCGTGAATTAAAAAAAGTTCGTCTAAATTATTATATTCGGTTTATTTGAAAGAGCATTACATTTCATATTGACCCTGAAAATATCGTAAAAATAGAATCAATAGAAAAAATGTGATAGATTTTTAAAGTTTAAATATTGAAAAATTCTGAACTCGTAAAATTCAAATAATTTCATTACTGTTTTTTTTTTTTAATAAAAAAAAAACATTTCTGTTACTATTTATCCAACTGTAATAGTTTATTTTGGAAGTATAATCAATAAAGAAAATAAACAACCCACTTTTAAAAGAGACATTACGAGTTTTCTTATATTTTATTCGCAGTTTCGTGTTAGGCGTGTCAAAAATTCCTACAAAAATTGTGATACACCTAGACATGTACTTACATGAAGTATTATCGTAGAACAATTAGGAAACAAACCCCAAATTAACCAAAAATTCTAACTTTACGCCTAAACAAAAGAACTGTATGAACTAAATACTCGATACATAAGATTAAATATGTGCTCTTTATGCACCCATGTCTTAATAGTATAAAGACCCAAACCCTGAAACTAAACATATAAATATAGCAAATGTATACATAGTATAGTATTTATTTTTAGTATTAAGGAAGTAATAACTACCCGAACGAAAATAAAAAATGACAACAATCGAAAAAAGTTTATATATACATATGGATACATTTGTCACGATTATTACCGCAAACATCACTGTATAGAAAAAACATAACTACCAATATACCATATTTATTTAAATCTCATTTATAAGCCTATATAACCATGTTTCAGAGCTACTAACCTGACTATGATTACATATGGCTTATTTGTAAACAAAAAATAAGTAAATAAAGAAGGAACCGGAAGAACGAAAAAAAAAAAACTAAAGAAAGAATAGCGAGGAATAAATAAGTAAATTAATATATAAAAAAATAAAAAAAATAAATTAAAATAAAAAAATAAATTAAAATAAAAAATAAAAAGCCTCGACAATAGGAAGTCGCCAGTAGAAAAGAAAAGACAACTATAAACAATCTAGCACATAGGGGGTAGCGATGAAAATAATATAAAAATTACTTAAGATAAGAGAAATATAAAAAATAGTCGCCAGACTAATAAAAACCTAATAAGCTCCTGACTGTTAATAACTTTGCCGTATGAAACTATACTTCCCTCCCTATAACCCACACTCTAAAAACTGGAAAACTAAACACAAATGACTGAATAAAAAGCGGTAAATAAATAAACAAATAAATAAGAAGTACATATAAAGAAATAAAAATAAACGTGTCAAAACAAAGTAAAGTCGACACAGATAAAAGATACACACCCATAAAATAACATAAGATATGGAAAAGTTTTAATAAAGGTAAATAAATAACCGCCAAGCTAAAAAAGTCAACAAACACATTACACCTAATGACAGTTTAAACACGCGAAACCGTACTCTATACCCTTAACCCCTTTCTCTATCCCCCCAATTCTACTTCTAACATTTACAAATATACACCCAAATTATCCCGGAAATGTTGACCGCACTAAAATATCTTATAAACACCAATGTAATCTTGACATCTGATTCTAAACTAACCCTCTCCCCTCATCTGATTAAATGCTGTCCCAGTTTACAGGACTGATGCTGATTATCCGTATTTGTAACGTTTACCAATCATTGTTTGCAATACTAAGTTTTGTTCTTTAATTAAGCAACTATAGTTATTGGAAAAGAAGGGCTAATGCAATTTTCGGTTGGATTGTGAACGGATTACAACGTGTGAATAATTAAAAGCATTACTAGTGCTATATGTATTACTAAAATATAGCAAGCTTTTCCCCGATAAAGGAATAAAGGCACGTCGTCGAAGTAGATTCAAATTTGACAAAAATAATATAATTTTACTTAATGTCAATTAATTCGGTAAACTTAATTCACTCGCCAAAAGAAAAACATCTCATAGTAAGTGTCTCCCTTATTTTTACGAAAACCTGATTAATTGTTTTAAATTCCTTCTTTTTTTTAATTTTTATCCTAAATCATCTGAAAATCTCAAATTGACTTTCCTGTTGAACGTTTGTAAAATGAACTCTCCTCTAGAAAAATTAAGAACATCTATTTCATAAATGTGTAGAAGTCTGTTCCATCTTTTCCTATCTTGATTTTCATTAATATATTCATTGGCATCGACATCTTCCCCCCTATTTATATATTATGTTATCTATAAAATTCCCATGCCGGGTTCATCGTGCACTTTTTTGTCAGGCAAATATAATAGCAAAATCCTGTACGCTCACGCGGTTCTTTCCATGATTAAATCGCCGGAAAATACTATGTTTCTATGGACTTCTTCTTTTTCATATTCCATGCTAGCCGTGTCGTACTCTCTGCCACGTGTAACTGCGTGGGAAACGCACTGGTCTAAAAATATTAAAACCTAAACAGCGCAAGAGAAAACACAGACTACAGCACAAAATTCCCTACATACTCCGACACATTTCGTAGATGTAATTTAGGCCCTGGGTGTTTGTGCTGCATTATCTCGAAAAAAGATGTAGACACATAGGTCTACATATATGTATTCTGCCGAAACCCCTTTTTTGTAGATTTACAATCTCCTCCGTGTCACGACCTGCACGTCAGCTCTTAAACACTCGTCAGCAGCCAACGTTCACAAACTGTCTCTAACTGTTGTAAACTGTCGGTAAATTCACTGTCATCCTTAAAAATGTCAGCACACTAACCGCAAATACATGACTAGTATGTCCGATAATCTATCTTGCACTTTCGCACCTTTATTAACAATCCCACTTCAGCTGCTGTTGTGTGTTGTCAATTGTCTTTGTGCTAAACTAATTTTCTTTTACTTTTTTTCTGCTGATCAATGTTCCCCCTTTTCTAAACTGCTTTTTTATGTTTGCTCTCACTTTAGAGGTGTTGATATTTAACAACCTAACGTAAATACGAATAAGAACGACTTCTCAATAGTAAAGCATCTTATTTATAATTTACCTAGAGGATATGTAGATGTACTATTTATAGTAGTACAGTAATGCAGGTTCTGTAAATATCCTGAGGAAATAGAATCTTTCACCGATATTACGTAATATATTTTTATATTTTAGTACAACATGATGGAGGATTGAACATTTGTCTGGAAAACTATATAAAAAATCATTATACCTAAATAAAAATAAATAAAACCTAATGAAAATGTGTAGTCATTGTCATCAATTGATCACTCAGACAATTTTACTGTAAACTTTTTTTTTCTATCTTGGCATAGATCTTTGTTTTCAGTTGCATTCCCTGATGGGAAGATAGCTCGATATCACTCATACACTACATACGTGTATATGTTTTGTTTTTTCTTTTAAATTCAAATATTGTGAAATAGGAAAGAATTTCTAGTCTCGCAATCAACCTGGCCTGGTTTCCATTACTTATCAATATATCGGTATCAACACTGGTAAAAAAAGTGATGCTCTGAAAGTCTTTCATTCACTATACTGTTTATCGATAACAAATTTTGGCAAGAAATCAACTTCCATAATGTTTACGTTGAGATAATAGAATGGCAGTGTGTAGTTGGTTGATACAGGGAAACATATCCGTACACAGAAAAAACCGACGTCTCTTTCTTTTGTAGCAAACAAAAACATATTTGTCGCAATGCTATTCTTAATTTGTAAAGCGATATCAAGCTGATGCAGCTTTCAGAATGCGCACACATCATGGCTACTTATTTAAGTAGTCTTTCAAAATATGAATCAATAGAATGTGTTTCTGTCATAGAGTTATACACCGTGTTAAAAAATCGATAGCATAATCGATGAAGTCATTATTTCTATTCATATAAAGTTAATCATCTTTGAACTGTTCACATATTTCTATGTATTAACTTCGCTACTGACCTAATTAATGTGTTATTATTAAGTTAAAACTCGATGTATGAGATCGAATGTGAGTAATCCGGACTATATTTAGTTTACTATAATTTAGTCAGAGAGTGTACCTACATGATTAGATACTGCTGATGAAATTGTATCAGATATTAAAAAGCAATGTAGCAGAATTTGGTTACATTTATCTTATAGCCTAGATTATTATAATGTGTACCCACTTTTTATGTGCTAAATGTTTTCATCGGGCACTTAGGTAAAATACTGGCGTGTTTTTCTAAAATATCAGGTAATACCATAAAACTGTAACTGCAAAGCAAAAAGAACCACACCTTAACTTTAAAACACTTATTGAAAAAAATCAATTCAATTCAAGTAACATTATTATGTAGTAGAGCTGACACTTTTAAAATGCAGTCGCCTTCAGCCTCACTCACCACCTCCATAAAAGTTCGAAACTGGGTGCACGCTTTCCTCACAAACACCGGCGAGAACTCGACGGATGGCTGATAGATAGCGGCGATCAGACAAGCCTTGCTGTTATGGGAGGTCATATGTGTGATATTCTTGACGTATGAGCAAACAACGTAGTTTAGTTGCGTTTAGGTCGGGGAGGATGGGGCCAGCGAGAGAAAGGTAAACTTTGTAGTATTCTTTGGGATTGTGGGCCGGCGTCGAGTCCTACTGCCACACCAAGGACCTGGCACGCGATTGCACCAGTGGACCACCACATTCTTCAGCACAACGAGGTACACTTTCGTAATGATTTCAAGCCGACTTGGAAGATGTGAGGTGGTATGATGTGACCCTCACTTGAAACCACACCAAAGGTCATAAATATGGGTCGTCTAATGCGTTTAACCATCTAGATTCGGATTGCGAGTGAGCTGGCAATGGTTCCTATGTCATGACTGTGATCGGTAGAGAGCATGGGTTTTACTGTCGCGCATCTCCGATTTTGCTCGTTGAGCATTGAGTCAGTTTCACACATGATAGAACACTCAGATTGCTCAACTGCCTTACTAGTGGATTGTCTGTAAATCGGTTTTCGTCAAATGGAAATAGAAGAATGACATCTATTCGTAATACTCTGCATTCGTTCTTTTTTCTGATCACGTTTTATATCAAGATTTTTGGGAAAGCTGTAACAGAACGCGGACGTGCGTATGAAAATACTGAGCTGTGTGCAAAAACACATGTTATAAAAATGTTGTATAGGGAGGTGGATTTGCACCAAAACAGTCATATTATACAGTGTGTGGGATTTATTGTTCTTATTACAACAATCGGTATAAGTGTATAAAGTGCAGATATTGTTGATTAGCCAGAGGATATTATACTGAAGTATGAACTGAGTCATGCTGTATCAGATAGTTATCACACAGGTATCTATTACAGTTAATATCCACATAAGGTATCATTTTATAAGGAGAATAATATATGTTTTATACCGTTATTTCTTCAAGAGTTCTGCTATTTTTTTGCTGAGCTCCGTGATGAATAATGAAATGGCACGACACTATAACCAATTGAGACCTTTGTTCTTCCTTTTGTGAAACCACAGGAGAATGCGTTATATTTTTTTAAAATATGAATTTATTTCAGTTGTCTCAAATATTCTTCACAAAGAGTCTACACTTCCTGTCTACATGCTTATACTTTACAGCTTCGCTTCCTTGCTTGAAGTACGTCTGTTAACTCTCCTGATCAAACTCAAACTCCTCGACTTATTAAACTTCCGGCCTCTTGACAACACTTCCGTTACATCATCATTCAAAAAACACACGTTCCTCAATGTACGACATTTCCACTTATGCCTGACCAAGGTTATTTGTTTATTTAACCTATCTAATTTATGTAAATATATTCCGCTAAAACCCATTGCTACACTTTATTCTATAAACAGTAACTATCCCAAAATATAAACGTTTTTAAGAATTATCATTGAACAGATAGATAAATAGATAGATAGGCAGATAGATTGTTAAAATTAATTCGTTATTATCAATGTTATTATCTAACAAAAAGAACCTGTGCAAAGAGCGGCGATAATGTTCAGCACGTTCAACAGCACTTTCGACAGCACCTTCGAAAAAGCGTTCTATATGAGAGATGTCGTCTGGGTGAGGCCCCGTGTTTTGACAAGCTTCTGGGTTTGACCTTTACTCCTGATCTGAAATGGAACACGTACATCAAGTATGTTGCCAAGGTCGCAGGAAAGATGGTGGGATCCTTCTACCGCTCCAGAAGATATCTCACTACTGATGCAATTCTCTATCTATATAAAAGCCAAGTACGGCCAAGGATGGAATACTGTTGCCATATCTGGGCAGGAGCTGCCAAAAACAGCCTATCATGCCTTGACAGAGTACAAAATAGACTTCGTGGTTTAGTGGGGGATGCCCTTTTCTCTACCCTGCAACCCCTCTCCCACAGAAGAGACGTTGCGAGCCTATCCTTGTTTTATCGTTATTTTCATGGCAGGTGCTCGTCTGAACTCCAATCCCTGGTCCCCTCTCGCCAAACTTTCACGAAAAACACCCGTCTAGCTGAATCCACTGTGAAAAATTTCCCCCACTCTATATCTGTGCCTAAATCAAAACGCGGATTTCATGAGCAAAGCTTCTTTCTTAGAACTGCACACCTGTGGAACACTGTTCCGTCTGCCTGCTTTCCTCCGGACTACAACTTGGATGTCTTCAAGTCTAATGTTAACAAATTCCTAATGAACCGCCTTCCTAATTAAACACTTCATAAAATATCCTCACTAACGTGATGTACTTGCAATAACCCTTATCCCTGAGTGGCTTCCGGGCATTGATAAGTGGTGATCACTGTGTAAAAAAAAAAAAAGGTCGTTATCACGGTTTAATCGGGAAAGTATCCATAAATAAATTTCGTTGTTGCGAAAAAAATAAGAGTTGAGTTATTACTTGTCCTATATGCCTTGCGACGTAGTCTGATACAATGTGTTGGTCTACGATGACCGTTACTAAGCAACTTTTTAGGACCTAACAATTCCCATAGGCGGTGAAAAATCATTTGACTCTAACGCTAGCAGATACGCTCAAAAGTTGCCAGGGGCTTTTGTTAATGCAAGTATCGTTTTAGCAAAATAAATTTTGAGTTTTATTTGTTAAACGTTTATTTGTCTCTATAATTAACTACCTATTTTAAACATGAATAAGGAAAGCACCCTCGATATATACTTTTTTACTCAGGCGGTTTGATTGTCTATTCTATATATTTCATTTACATAGCCCAGCCACAAAATAAATAGAGGTCGTCTATGATAAACACGGAAAACAACGCAGACAACAAACTAACACAATACTAAAATTATTTACTTATTTACACTTAGCCTTTTCTAATATGAAGGGGGTTCCAAGAGCAGTACTCCCTTTTTTATTCCGATGAATGGATCAGAAGGAATTGCAAATTGTATTTTATGACTGAACTTGTCTTTTCATGATCTGAATACGTTCATCTCACTGTTTAAGATATTGACGGTGTTAGACAGTAAGAAAGCAACCCCTGGCATGCCCATGCGTCATAAAAAGATGAGTATCGTTGAATACACTGAGTATTCTACAATATCAACGGTCACTAGTTGCAAAGGTAACATGCTTGTCTCTGTAGCTCTTTAACTTTTTTAGTTAAAAAGAAGAACATTTACTTTTAGAGCAGCCCTTATAATACCACTTAAGTGAAAACCAAGTCAAATAATTCCATTAGAAGATTAACACTGTTACCTTAATTATTTAAACGAAAATGGTAGAATCTAACATGGTGGAATAACGAATCCTAACGTTCCAGCTAATTTAACGTAAAACCAAATATTGTTAATTATTATTCTTTGTGTTAATTAATTTGACGTATTTCGTGAATACAAAATATCTAGAATATCTCAGATGAGAGTAAGATCCACAGGAAACATAAATTAAAACTGGGCCGCCTTGTAAATGTTACAATAATGGTTTATTTCTGGAAAAAAATATTGAAAGGGTTCATACATAATCGCGTAAAAAAGAACACATTTGAATCTCATTTGTTTTTACGGTGGGCGTTATTTTGATAAGACAACTTTGGATTAATATATATTCTTTTGGAAAATGGCAAACTCAACCACTCAACATAAAATAGATAAGAAAAATACAAATTTTGTACACTGTTCTTATATGATTTCTCTCTCAACCATATGCTAGGGGAGAATTTCAAAACAAATATTTTTGTTGCCATTTTAGAGTCACGTTTAAAAAGAAGTCATTTTTGCTTCTTGTGTAAAATGGAGGAGTATAAGTAATAGTAATAGTAGTAGTATGGTCGTTTGTAGCGATAGTTTTCGGGTCGTTCATTGGATGTCGAGCATTTTCGAGAACGATAGGGACGTAAGACTTAACCCAATTAATTTCTTGTGTAGATCACTTATATAAGGAACGACTTAATCACGGGTAAGATTATTCATTTATGAAAATTTCCCACATTTCATGGTCCTTTTACTAATTAAATATATTTCTTAAGAAGCACTATTTAAAGATAATCTTTTGTTGATAATTTAAATATTTTACATTTCTATTACATATTTTCCATAAGCAAGTCGGTTTAAACTCATTTTAAAAAATCTAACACTCAAGCCTCAACTTTATACATTTCGAGTCCTCCATAATTGATATTCTATCGACCATTAATGGGATTAGGTATTTATGTAATCGATTTTTATGTAAATTTAAATTACTCCTGAAATATGAGTTATTTAATATTCACGAAATTCTTCAACCAAACTTTGTTCGTATTCAAAGCATAAATTAAACTAAATCAATCTCAATCGACCTACACTCACGCGTAGCCGTGTTAAAAATGCTTAATTATCGGTTAATTATATATATATATATATATAGAGAGAGAGAGAGGGAGAGGGAGAAGGAGAGAGAGAAGAGAGATATATAAAGATACTGAACTTTATATAACATAGATGTTTGCTATAATACTTATACTAAACATAGTCAAATAAATAGAGATATAATTTCAAGAGCATTTAGAGTATTTGAGACATTTAAGACGTATATCTTATTCCACAACATGAAGTCTTACCACCATTCCTATCACGATGTAATAATTTTAAATGTGTAACATAGATCAAAACCTGGCAAAGGGGAGAAGGTCATACTGTTCAAGAATATCAACTTAAATATCAGGTGTCTTGGATTTAGAACTTTCACGAACTAGTGTCATTATGTGTCCACAGAGTTACAGACCTTGCATGTAATCTCCTGGCAAGTCGTTGAGTTCTCTGTCAAGAAAGGTGAGGCAGTAAATTGGGATAGGTCAAGCAGAACGTCGGATTTTTCTGGAACTAAAGTATGTTTTTATGGGTTTGCCATTCGTTAAAACCGGAGGTCGATTGTGAGTCCCTTATTCAATAGTCACTACTACACTTGACATACGTAAAATAACTAACCAACTTCCTAATTGGCGATTGACAAATGTTTCTACTAATACGAAACAAATTAATTCATAGAACAGAAAATTTGCACCAATTCTATGTCACTTAATGAAGATTTAAATAATAAGTAAATACATCTTATGTCAAGAATCATTGAAAATCTATTACATGATTAAATTCTAGAAAATGTCTAATATTTAAGATTTTAACTGATTCCTTTTGAAAGAAATGTAATTTCAGAAAGTCTTGCTTTATTTGTATCTAGTGGCTATAAGAATATACTCGAGGCAAATCTGAATAATTTTATTATAACAGTTAGAGTTGCCGTTATATACCTTAAAACATAAAACTGTCATATCAAGAAAATTAATTAACTAGCATGAGCCATGCCAATGCGTTAATTACGGAAATATAAAATATTAATGTAATGCAAAAATATAAGAGAAAATGATACAAAATAAAACAAGAAAGAAACTATTTTTCTAGATGTAATTTAGTCGATGCTAATTAGAATTTTCAACGTTTGATTTGATGCTGCCCGGCATGCTATTTGTTTTAAAGATAAGATTGGTCGTTTAGATATAAGAAACAAAAGAAATAAAAAAATGGACAGATATATCTGCAAGAAATTTAACTGATTAGAACGTGATGTAGACATGTTCTAGAGAATGAAAATAATGAATAAAAAATATTAAACAGAAAATATTAAAGTGTAGCGATTCTGAATAAAATCGAACATCTGAAACTAAGCCCTTTACTGTAAATTATTTAGGTTTTTAAATATGATTTAGCACTGCATTGCCATGTGATAATAGTCATCTAGATGAATTTAAATACTTTTAGAGTATCAATCTACAAAATAGAAAATAAAACCACTGTAGGGAAGTAAGGATTTACTCATCTTCGTAATATGACGATGAAACAATTTTTTACATAATTGAAATTAACATGGTCCTTAAATGCACTTTCCTAAGTTTAAATAATAATTATTTAAACACAAATGTTCAGAAACGAGAATCGTTTTCATTTTATAATTATTATCATATTTATTAACGTATATTTATTAACGATGAATGGTTAATGCAGAACTATTTTGGAAAAAAATCCCAAGAATGTTTCTTTACAAAATTCGGTTTCATTTTATTTTAGAATATGAATACCATATAATTGAGAATATAATCCAACCTCCAAGAAAGAAAAATAAAGAAATTACTCCATGACATTACGTTTCCATGGTAAAATGATTAGTGTCTGGTTTTGTTACTGAATAAAAGAAGTAGTAGTAGTAGTAGTAGTAGTAATAATAATAATAATAATAATAATAATAATAAAATTAATAATAATAATAATAATAATAATAATAATAATAATAATAATAATAATAATAATTTCGCCCACCCACTTGAAAAATATCTTGTGCGTTTCCCCATAACAGACCGAATAAGTGATGAGGGTCAAGGAAGATGAAAAGATCAAGGACGGAAAGTACTTGCCAGACATGGGTTCAATGAGTGCAAAGAGAATTTGGACATGAGAAAGGCTTACTGCCACCAACATTCCAGTGAAACCAAACGTCGCTGCCAAAGAGAAATCAATGGTAAGCGGAAGTTGGGATAACGCAGTCATTTGTAAAGGTTATCATAAATGGTGGAAAGTACTGGGATCTGTACTGCTGTCACTCAGACTCCATATAACACCACAAATTGTTCTCAAAGAGAAATTTTGATGATGACTACTCCTTGTGAGGAAACTGATGTGACTAAACTTTGTGAGTAAAATAATAGTCCATAAATCCCATCATGATTCAATGTGACCCTGAGATTACTCACAGGAAACCGGATATTGTAGTCGAGAACAGACCATTCAAATAATGTACAAATTATTGATGTAGCTTGCCCAAGCGTCATCAGTTTAGAGACAACAAAGAATGGGAAACACGAAATCCTCAGGAACTGA
This sequence comes from Euprymna scolopes, assembly GCF_053919585.1. Lineage (NCBI taxonomy): Eukaryota > Metazoa > Mollusca > Cephalopoda > Sepiida > Sepiolidae > Euprymna > Euprymna scolopes. Next base: position 54,078,799 of record NC_136487.1, read on the forward strand.
GGGTAGAGATTGCTAAATTGTTGAATAAAAATCTTCTATTGTGCTAATCATCATAAGTGCGCTTGGCTCAATTCCAGATGATCTTAAGGAACGACTGACCTTCTTTGTAATCAAGTACAACATTACCGTACTTAAGAATCAGTTCTGCTTCGTACAGTAAACACCTACGCCAGCTGCTTTCCATCCAGTTCACACTTTGACTATGCTCAGTAGTTTTAGTATAAAGCCTGCTCTAGAGTAATAAAAACGGTGTAACGCATCACAACACTGTGAAGTTAACAAATATAGTAATAATGATGTCCGGTCATGCAAATCACGAGAACAGGGTGAACTAAGGCCTTAATTAAACTTATTTTCTGATTCCATTATTTAGAGAAACTTACATCCTCAGCTGTAACCTCATGAGTCTAGATAGAATGATAATTTCCTCTATATGAAATCATGGTTACCTGAACTCGCACCTATGTTCGGTAATTTTCATATAAACTTTCAAGATTATCCATGAAAGAAGATTCATCATTCAAACTTTTAAGATGAATAAGGATATTTACATAACTAGGCCGGATAAGATAAATGTTCTTGTATCGTTATTCTTAACATGAGTGATTAGACTGGGAAATTTTGTAATATTTTGAACGATGAAGCTAAATTAAAAATGCTTGGTGACATAATTAACAACACGCTGAACACTGAAGCAAAACTTCATAAACGTTCTCTGGACTACACAGTGAAGCAATAAAGAACACAACATTACAGCTTTATTTTGAAACTTTATTGAAAAAAATGAATTCATGCTACTATGTAGTAAAGTTGACATGTATACAACATAACTTCCTTCTGTTTCAATCACTGCGTTGATACGGCTCGGAACTAGAGGCATATTTTTTCAGGAAAACCGGCGGGAGCTAATCGAATACTCGGCAGATGGTGGTGATCAGGCTGGCTTAGATTTGTGGAAGGTGATGTTCGTGATATTCACAAGGTATGGTTAAAGGATGTAGTCCAGCGGGTTCAAGTCGAGCGAGGAGAAGGGCTAATGAGAAAAGAGTACAATCATAGCACTCCTTCAAAAGCCAGGCTCGGATTTCTTTAAACTCGTGGACCGGCGTCGAGTATTCCTACCACAGCCAGGGCGTGCCAGCGGCTACCTGATTACATCAGAGGATCACTATACTCTTCAGCATTTCCAGGTATACTTTGGTGTGGATAATATGCCGACTTCGTAGATGTATGGTGATATGGTGTGGCCTTCATTTGAAACCACACAAAAGAACCGGTACCGAAACTTGCTCTGAAGCGTTTAATTGTCCGGATTTGCATTTTGCGGCTGCTAGCAATGGTCGTGTTGTTATAACTGTGATCGGTAGAGAGCATGAGTTGTAGAAAAAACGAATCTCTACTCTCATTCATTGAACATTGTGTCGCTTTCAGACATTATAGAAAGCTTATATCGCTCTTGGGGACTTATACACAACTGGCCAACTCGTAATTGGTTTGGAACAAAAAGAGAACTGGTTATCATCAAACCGAAATTAAATTCTGCCGTTTTTTTCTAAGGCGGCACTTCTATCGTATTAGGTTGTCCGTGAAAAGAAATTTATTAGTAATGATGGGAAATGTTAAAGTTGGTTAACAACGACCAAGAATGTACTGCTACGTAAGATCCACAATGACAGGGTCACCATAAGGCCAATTCTATCCCTGATTGTCCACCTTTACATTAGCTGGTCAAGTGGTTAGCCGAAATACTTTATTCTGTATTAATAACATTTTCGTATAATTGTAGTGCAGATTCTTTCAGTTTCGCAGCATCCATGCAAGCGTTATTCGTCAGTGGACTTCATTGTTCATTTGATTTCACATACTAATTTACCAGCATTCGCTTTAATGAAAAAAAAATTAGGTATGTACTGATATGCTTTATCGCAGCACTATATCGTCTTTTTTTTCCAGAGAATAACTTTCTGAAACATATAGAACTGGACACTAAGTAGGTCAGCTTTCGCTTGAATAATGTAATATTCCTGCAGGTTAGTGAGATGTTGATGGATAAAAACATATAAATTCGTAACTTTATATAAAATCTTAATTTTCACAAATGAAATACTGGTAATCATATTGAAAAACAGTTTTCTACTCGTCTTAATGAATCCATATTAAATTGTTCTTTCATAGCTATGAATCCGTAAATCTTAATACACGTTCATTCCGTTCTTTCTATGCATGTGCACAATTAATAATGAGCTTATTTTATTTGAAAAATGAGGTTTTAATTCGATTTAAATGAACTGTGGATGACAATTAATGCATCTTAATTAAAATGCGCGCATCGAAAATGAAAACAATAAATAGGAGATGTTCTTTAGATGCGGCTACTCAATGTGATTATTAAAAAAAAAAGTGTGACAGATCAGCGAAAATGCGATTTTGCAGAAGATACACAGCCTGATAAGAATATTAAATACTTAAGCTTGAAAGATCAAACAAAAATAATTCAAATTTAAGCTTGATATAATAATGAAAGTAAAAGTGTGAACGAAACTGTGACAGAGGAATTAAATACAATGTCACGTTTACTGTAATATTTCAAAGCCAGCCAGTCCACACACCTTCTAACATTTGAACACAATTAATAATGGGACATGTAGAGTCCATTTGTGTAATGAAGTCTATACTATTAATACAATTCTAAATGTTTATTTATTTGTTTATTCATGTGTTCGTATATATACCTGATGGGTCCTGAACTGTAACCCAAGCTTCAGCCTCTGCCCCATCGACGTGATGTGGCATCCCTCTGCCTGTTCTACAAGTACTTTGATGGTGAATGTTCCGACGAACTGCCTGGACTTGTATCCCCTTTACGTAAATATCCCCCGATAAACCCGACAAACAGTAAAATCCAATCCCTTCACAGTAGAGATCCCTAGATGTAAGAGAACCTTCTACTCCAGTAGTTTCTTCCTCAGAACCGCTAGACTTTGGAATTCTCTTCCAGCTTCCTGCTTCCCCAACTGTACTGATATGCAGAAGTTCAAGTGTAACGTGAACCAACATCTTGCTGCCTATCTCCCCACCTAGTACGCCTGTAGCTTGTGTCCCTAATAGTAGCCCCCTACATCAAAGTGGCAATGTGCCTTGTTTGGGGTGAAAATGTAAAAAAAAAAAAAAATACCAATAAAACTTTTGGACGGATGTAGCGAATTTTCCCGCTCAAAGATATGAGCCCCTAGATTGTCCTTATCTATATATGGTTCGAAACGAACAACGCCGAGTCACACAAACAGCTCCAAATAAGGATTTTTGTGCCCTTTCGTGCAATTGTCGAAAATGTTGTCTTTCCATATCAAGGAATTTAGCACTGTCTATGTATACTCGCGGTAACATCTTCTAACATGCGGAGAGGACTTGTAGCGCAATTGATAACGCGTCTGAATGCTGATCAAAAGATTGAATGTTCGAATCCTTAATTAATTATTTTAACCATCATTTTATCCAATGTTTACTAATTATCCTTACCTTTAGTTAGGATATGTTCGTTTTTTCAGTGATTTTGTTTTGTGCATATGTTTTTTTTTTACATGAACGTCACCACTAATCAAGGCCCATATACCATTCGGGGATAAGGGTCATTGTGTGTACAGTAATCAATGGGATAGTATCGTTGTAATAGTTAGTATTGGAGATTTCATAAAGTGCCATTACTTAAGCATACGGTTCATCAGGATTTTTTTTTTGTTGGACTTTAAGACATCCAAGTTGAAGTCGGGAGGGAAACAGGCAAGCGGCAAAGAGTTCAGTTCTAAGAAAGAAGCCTTCTCATGGAATCTACGTTTTGATTTAGGCACGGATAAAGAGTGGGGAAAATTATTGACATTGGTTTCAGCTAGTCGGGTGTTTTTCTTGAGAGATGTGCGAGAGGGGACCAGAGAATGGAGCTCAGACGAGCACTTGCCATGGAAATAACGATAAAACAGGGACAGACTCGCAATGTCTCTTCTGTGGGAGAGAGGTGACAGGGAAAGGAAAAGAGCATCCCACAATAAGCCACGAAGTCTATTTTATACTCTGTCAAGGCAGGATAGGTATTTTTACCAGCTCCTGCCCTGATGTGGCAGCAGTACTCCATCCTTAGACTTACTTGGCAATTTACCAGACTCCGAGTAAACAAGGTAAGCGTTGATGGTAATACAATAGTGAGTGAACTTGGTGTTGAGTGTACTCGATTTTGTGTTTGAGTCGGTGTTATGTGTGCCGACGCGGCGCAGCCGCTAGTTGAATATAAAACGTACACGTGAAACACTTACAGACACATTTCTCTTACAAATGTGATCTTGCTTTTAAGAAAAGAAAACAATTACCAAAACATTCTTAAAGGCTGAAACCCAGCAAGAATTTTCGTTTGATATCTTATGATTCCTTGATATTCTCTTTAGATCTGTTGTGGACTGTTCGTATCAAGCGATTCTTTTTTTTTAAGAAGGACGATTGTCGAGCACGTTTTGCCAACATATTTTATTAGTATTTGGATTCTTATAAAACTGCCCGATAAAACATTGGGTGAACAAAATATAATATGATAACCCGTATCAAATATTTTAGTTTGCATTATATTTTTTGGTAATTACTTGCTTTCATTTAAAACCATTCGGTTGACTCCCTACTAGTTCGTCGTATTTCGTTTATATTCGGCTACTGATTTCCTGCTTTCTGTCGAGCTATCAACTGAGCCTTCCCAGGAACGTAATACTTTTATTAATAATAATAATAATAATAATATTATTATTATTATTATTATTATTATTATTATTATTATTATTATTATTAATAATAATAATAATAATAACATTATTAATAATAATAATAATAATAATAACATTATTATTAATAATAATAATAATAATAATAATAACAACAACAACAACAACAACAACAGTGACATTTTCAACATGCCCCTTAAAATTGCTGGTCTAATGATCTTTCCTTTCTTGGCTCTACAAGTACAGAATTTTCTCATAGAATCCGGTCCGTTGAGCCCAGTTTTTATTATGCAATAAATCTGCATATGTTTTTGTACTAGGATTTCTTACGTAGTTTTACACACAAAATAAAAGTGTAATAATAAATAAATGTTAATGTCTGTGTGAGGTTGAGTATATGAGTTATTGGATTCAGCGTTTGGCAATGGCACAAATTATCGCTTCACCTTCCTATACGCCACAAGGGTTTAAGATAATTATTTTGGTAAGCGCATGCGAGTGTTTAAGGAATACACCGGCCATTTCAAAAGCACATCCGGTAACTCAACTATTCAGGAGTCAGCAATTGGGCAGTGTTTACTAAACAATTAATGCTGTGGTGAATCCTATTCGGAGATTCTTTTACGTATCGTACATTAGAACCATTTAACACAAAAACTTAATATTCTGAAGACTTTGTGTGTCATAATGCGGTGAGCTTCGCTCTGTAGGAAAATATGCTTTCTCATTAATTAAAATTATTAAAAGAGCTCTAAAAATGAACACAATATATATATATATATATATATGAATATTTTTTTAAGAAAAATCTGATTTCATTTTATATATTTTTCAATTAAATTATTCTTTAAAAATCTGGTTTCATTTCATATATTTATAATATTTTTATATATTTTATATATTTTTCAATTAAAGTATTCTTTAATGCTAACATTAATACATGAGAACATCACAAGAAACAATAACATCCAACCAGCGATGAAATTAAGCGCTATTTATATCGTCAATTCAAAAATATATTCCCTTTTCGATCACGTACTCATCCAGGAAATGTGAATAAAACTAAAATGTCATTTAAACCAGTTCAAGGATAGAATATTTTTTCATTTACATATTTAGAATTACTACAATATGCGAACATTTTAGAAGCATAAAATATTTTGATATATAGTGAAAATCGCAAGTCTATGCTTGTAATAAATGTATATTATTATAAAAAAACGATTCAAACGAAACCATAGAACAGAATTGTTAGACCAAAGAAAATAAGGGCGAGGCACATAGGCCGATGTAAAACCTTGAGATAGAAGAAAAAGGATATATATATATATATATATATATATATATATATATATATATATATGCAGACACACATACACAAAAACACACACAGGTATATATATATATATATATATATATATATATATATATATATATATATATATATATATATATATATATATATATATATATATATATATATATATATATATATATATATATATATATATATATATATATATGTTTACATACACACAGAGCATATTCGCATTGACACACCGGTTCTCGAAAAATCACCGAAGTTAAGCAACGTTGAGCCTGTTTACTTCCTTACGGGTGACCATTTGGGAATTTTAGGTGATGTATGTGCTCTCCACTAATATCGGTACTTGTGTCCAGTCGTCCTGTACATACACTTCACTTGCCAATGGTGTTTAATAATGTCGAGCAAGGAGAGGCATAGTTGGAGATTGCGCAACTCCTTCAATAGCATTTCACACGCAGGCACCCGTACGTCGTATCCATAGTCTCTAAAAGATCGAAGGAGCCTGTTATGTTGTATATATATATATATATATATATATATATATATATATATATATATATATATATATATATATATATATATAAATGTGTATATATATATATTGAGTAAGATCATTGAGCATTTGTAATTAAAATTAAAAATTAAAAAATCGGTTTCACAAGGAAGAACAAACACAATCTATAAATTGTACAATCATTTCGAGTTCGCATTTTTTATTTGAAGAGGCAATTAGTCTTGGACAATAATTTTATCAGGTAGTTTTTTTTTAACAAAATCTCCCCATCACCAAAAATATATGTGGTGGAGGTTTTCAGAAACGACATTTGACATCCCAATGGATCCGTTGACGATCACAATTACGAACTTTAAAGACGAACCATTAATATATATATATATATATATATATATATATATATATATATGTATATATATATATATGTATATATATATTAAAAACTTTAAAATATCCCATTTTAACCTAACCTTTGCACCCGATTTTATATTATTTTCAATTTATCTTTGTTTACCAACATAAAAAAGTAACTATTTTCCTTCATATTTTTAATATTTTCCAGATACATAGGTCTTATTAAACATATGCTATTTTTATTTTTTCGTGTTTTTAAAAAAAAATATCCAATATTTTTGCTGATGAGGAGACTTTGTTTCAAAAAACTAAATGAAAAAAAATATTTCCAAGACTTATTGTATATTTCAATAAAAAAAACCATCGTACAATTTATTGAATTTGTTAGTTCTTCCTTGTGAAACCGATTTTTATTTTTTAATTTAAATTTCAAATCATCACTCACCGCACGCAATATTAAAATAGCTCTAGTATATATATATATATATATATATATATATATATATATATATATATATATATATATATATATATATATGCCTATCGAGCTTATTATATATCTACATTACAACGGGCAGTGTTTTCTTTTCTTTTATATCAATTATATTAATGAATTTACTAATAGATTAAAGTATATTCTCATTTTTAAATTGTTGTTCTAATCCCCTTAAAATGATATACACATATTTATGTATATATATATATATATATATATATATATATATATATATATATACATATATGTGTGTGTGTGTGTGTGTGTATATATATATGTATGTATGTATATATATATATGTGTGCATGTGTGTGTTTGTGTGTGCTATGTTATATACCCAGTTAATCAGTAAGAATTACACATTCAACCGAGCCTTACTAATTCAATTGTTTATTCACTGCTTGTAAGAAAAGTTAAGCAGTAAATTACTTTCACACGTGTGATACCTTTTACGGTGTTAGAAATATGTAGTTTTAAGCCTTATAAGCATAGTGCGAAAGCATAATACCAGACTAAATGATTGGCAGTTCGTTGACATATTGTAAATTCTTGCTTGGCGTAGGTTCGCTTCTGCTAGTGTTTTTCTCTGCTGTGTTTACTATCTTGCATATTTTATTAGTAATTGCATTAATGAAATATTTGTGCTTGTCGACGTTTGTGCTGCCAGCAAAACGAATGAAGTGTCTTAAATTTTAGTACCTTTAGTCTACATCTAACATGACACTGCTTTCCCTCCGCTTCGTAACCTTCATAATCTTATGGCGCACGTCTGATCTGTGCTTAAGTTTTATGGATAAATACTTAACTCATTTTATCACTCCCTAAATGGATGTAACTTAATGCAATGTTCTTACTATGAATAAGTTAGACACGTCTTTAGATGCATTACTACGGCATTACCCGAGGAGGTTACAGATTACAGTTGTTCAATGGTAAACAACATTGGCTACTTGGCTGTCGCTAGTTCGAATCCAGTTCCTTCCACGTATATCATTGTTACGTTGGAAGATTACAACGTTCGCGTGGTCCCTCCCATAAATACCTGATGTCTTTATTGATATACTTTGGACTAGAAAATATCAGGGAAAGAAATACCAAACAATAGAATCTTTGAATTCATACGGTATCATGATGCTGATATCTGAGGTGGCGTCGCTTTTAATATTGTTTTATGTGTTCACACAATAAACATTACGAAGCGAAAACAATAAATCACGGCGTGTTCAATCTGATGAACAAATTCTATGTTGGCATTAAATTATATTTTCCGTTTAATATTATTATGTAAGGAATTTGTTGGAGATATAATTTATTTAGAAGTACACATTTTGTTGAGAGAAGTATAGACTTATAATATGTAAATATTACGTAGAGAATAACAAGTTCTCAAAGTAACCATCTATTTGATGCATGGTGGATAGAAATACGTAATGCTTATAAATTTAAAATATGTATTTCACAATACAAAATATGTATTTGGCAATACAAAATACGAATTTCCCGATGAATGCTACTTCAAAAATATTCATACATACGAAAACAAAAACACGTATGAGCATAAAATATATCAGCTTTCTGTATTTTGCATAATTACGTCTACATCATGCTTTATTGTCATCTAAATCGGTGAAATTGCCATTTTTTCAATCAAACCGGTTCATTGTCTGTCCTAGTTTAGTGACTTGCCGCTGTTCAAAGGGGGGACACTTCATATGCCTTTCTGCAATGGTGCATTGTATACAATAGTGTTTACATGACCATGTAGAAAATAAACTGTTGATTTTATAAAAACATTTTATATAATGACGTGAATTAATTAACAAAATTCAAATGTCAAATATAATTGTTTAGTTGCCGTTTAAGCAAAACATTAATTTCGAACAGTATCTGTCTCATACACTAATCTTCTTTTGATTGTGTGATGAATAAACTTCTCAAACGCACGCATGATATTAGGTTTTATAAAGTGTTAACTTTGTTAAAAATCGGAGTGTTCCTCCCTTAATCGGATTTTTCCATAATCATTTAACTATTCGATTTTTGATATTGTTCAGAGATCTTCCAAGATAAAACATACTTAAGCGCACTTACAGACATAAAGTTCAATTGTATCAAAGTTCATAAACATCGGCCCCACCGTTTCTGAGCCTATAGGGGAGGAGCTCTCTCACAATATACAGGCAACATGCCTTTTATCTATAACTACACGTGTATATCTCCGTCTGTAATAATTATATTCAATGCTACTGCTCACGGACAGTGAAATTTCCCGCATTTAAATATGATTTATGTTGTTACTGAATATATTATAACTTTATTATTTTCGCTGAAATGAATATTTTAAAATTCATGTATAAATGCATAAACACTAGTAATCATACACTCGAAAATACATTGAACTCTGAAGAAAATTATTTACAAACCACTGCCTTCTGATATTTAATACTAGTGATATCAGTAGACATTGCACTACAAATACCAACTCGTAAGTGAGAAGAAACTGGCCAAAAAGACAAGGCTGACGTAGAACTGATCAGAAAACATTTCGGCGATTTCTGTCTGTTAAATGAGACAACTGAATAGGGCAAAGAATTAGATGCACATGTCCCCGCACGGAAGTATTAGAGCAAGCCTCACCCACCCCTACGGTTCACTACAGATTGAGCAGCTGCTATTGCATACTGACAGCTTTCGCCCCGCCGGCTCCTATATCATAAGTAAAGTGTAAATAGGCAGACATTTATAAATGCTAGAAATCATTGTACGAGATTAATAACCACAGCCAAAAGAAGACATGCCGAAATAACCAGGGAACGCATAGAATCGCAGAAGATAGGAACTAGCGATTTCTGGAATATTTTTAATAATATAGAGAATAATGGATAATTAATAATCCCCCACTGTCAAACAAACAAGTTGCATGCACGTAAACCAAAAAGTTGGAACTGCTTGCTCGGCGATTCACCTTAAACTCACACCTAGAGCCAATAAACACTTTCCTCACAGATTTCCATGTACGAAAGGAAACCAAAATTGATGATCAGAAAATCACACCTTCACACGCCCACGATGTCATAATAAAATGTAGACACATACAAGGCATGTGGGCCTTATCTCATCACTGCTATACAAATTAAGAAAGGTTCAGTTGAGCTAGTACCTTGTACTTTCCAAACTCTACAACAGATGCTTTGCTGACTCCTGCTTCCCTAATAGCGGAGCGTTGGTCTCTGTACTAGCAGTGTACAAGGATGCTGGCGAAAGAACCGCCACTCTCAATTATCATACTATAAGTCTTGTCCCCCTCTTCACTAAAATCTCCGAGACACTTTCAATCAAGCACTAGTCAACCGCCTTGACTTTCTGATAAACAATACGGATTTAGGAAATGTCGTTCTACTGCAGATAGTTTAAGTTATGTCTGAACGCATATACCTAAGGTGTGCGAAGCAAGGGCTGTAGTCTTCGATATATCCAATGCCGTTGACAAAATCTGTCATGAAAGGCTGACCGTGAAAATCCAACCGTATGGTAGAACTGGACGAATATTAAATATACTTAGATCCTTCTTACAGAATAGGACCATCTCAGTTTTCATTGACGGACGCTTATGCAAGCAACATAATATTAATTCAGAAGCGACCCAGAGATCAATTCTAGGGCGACTATTTTTCCTGATATTTATCAATGACCTGCTAATTCTGAGTCCGAGATGGGTATATTTTCTAATGATGCAACACTATAACATGCATGAGGGATAAACGAATGTACACACATGCAAAACAATTGCTGCATCATTAGAAAATCACCTCCATATCGTAGTTGAATGGAAACGTGCATAGATGGTGACATTTAATACTAGTAAGACAAAGCTGCTCTGCTATAACAATTTCAAGAAACCTAACAACCGATATCCATGACAACAACACCCTGCCTGAGAATTATTCCTGCAAACGCATCGGCTTAACATTCACAGAAAATATGATCTGGAATAAATAACTTGAAGACAATGAGAAGGCTGCTGAAAGGAAGGTGGCCTCCCTCTATCGTGCTAAATACTATTTACACCTAAGAGTATCCTGTACCTCAACAAGGCCACAATTCGCACATGTATGGCGTATTGTTGCCTCATCTGGGCTGGGCATCTACCACTATTATCTTTCTCTTGGATATTGGATATGTCCCATCGCTGCAATGTTGCATAGTTGCGCCTGTTTTACAAGTATTTTAATGAAATGTGCTCTGATGAACACATTGCACTTGTGTACATATCCCAGACGAACCCTCCTAGCTACAAAATAAAACTCCTTCATTGTTGAGTTTCCTAAATATCAGAAAGTTTTCTACTCACATAGCTTCTTACATAGAGCAGCTGGACTTTGGAATTCTCTCTATGTTGCCTGCTTCCCAAACTGTACTGATATCTAGTAGTTGAAACGCAACATAAAGCAACATCTTAACCTTTTTAAGCATTGTCCACATTAGTAGCCACTTACGTCCAAGTGGCAATATGGCTTGTTTGGTGTAAAGGTAAGTAAAAAACAAAATACTTGTTCATACCTATTTGGCAACTTGTTTTTTTTTATTGAATCGTATGTGTTCAACTATTTATATGAACATGTAGTGTTATTTTATTCCAAGCTCGCGAAAAATGTTTACTGACAATGGTATTATATTCCATGAACATAAACATAATGAAAATAACTGCGGGTGTGAGTTTTGTAGAATAAATTATAACTCCTTGTGTGTTCATGAAATAAAACTTCTACTAGGGAAATATAAAGCATAAATCAAAGCTCATAAAAGACAATTGTAAACTATGGCATATCAAACACACCAGAATTGGGCTTTTTCCGTGTTGTGTTAGTAACTACATTCATAATAATTACTTGACTGGTGAATTAAGATTAGTAATAAAATGTATTTAAAGAAAACAAATTACAGAGTGACAAAATAAAGATGTCACAACACTACAACTTTATTTAAAAACTTTTATTGAAAATATCAATTCAGGTAACTTGTATATATTGTAGAGATAGTACACATTTAATGTCTTCAGCCTCAGTCACCGCCTCGATACGAGTCCGAAACTGTGTATGTCTTTTAAACAAACATTGGCGGGAGCTCGGCGAATACTTGACGGATGACGGCGATCATGCTGCCTTTGTTGTTGTTGAGAGGCCATGTTGGTGATATTCTCGACGTATGACTAAACGAAACATCCCAACAGGTTAAGGACAAATGAGGAGGAGGACCAGTGAGAGAAGGGTACGAAGGCGTAGCGCTATTTCAGAAGCAAAGTTTAGGTCTATTTTAACTTGTAAATCAGCGCCGAGTTCTGCTGCAAAACGTAGGGTCTTCCAGTGGCCACGTTATTGCACCAGGGGTCATGCCACACTTCAGCACATCAAGGTACACTTTGGAGTTGACTTTCAGGCTGACTTCGAGGATGCGAGGTGACATGATGTGGCCCTCATTTGAAACTACACCAAAGGTCATAACCATGGACGGAATATGTATTTTCATTAGTCCTGGCACGTTTCTATTATTCCTGGCAGTCCAGTGATGCGTATTGAGGGTGTTGGTAATGATCGTGTTGTCATAATTAAAAACGGTAGAGAACATCGGATGTAAAGCGGCGCATCTCTAATCTCGCTTGTTTAACATTGTATAAGTTTCAGACATGATAGCAGGTTGCTATCGCTATTAGAATTTGTAGACAACAAGCAAACTTTAAGATGGTTTGCAATAAAATAAGGAAAACGGTTTTTATCATATGGGAATTAAATAATATCGTCTTTTCTAAGGCGACAATTTTATCGTTTCTCCCTGAAATTACGATTTTAGCAATGACATTTTTACAGAAATGTCAAATATTAGGTGCAGGTTTATTTATAGTAATTATAAGTAAGTTGCATGATATTATTTTTGTATTTGTTCTTTTTAGTCGTTCGATTTTTATGTTAATCTCGAAACGTTGTATAAAATAGATACTCAACATTAACTTTTATAAGTATATATAAATGTTATCATTTTTTTTTAATCGTGCAGATAATTTCCCATTAATATTGCAAAAAAATATATGATCAAAGTGTATTTCCTAGACATAACCGTCTGTGCAACGCAATAGCCCGGAAGTGCTACACATCTGACTATGTTTTTTTTGTTATTTTTCTTTTTGCTTTTTATGTGAGCAAGTTATTGTTTATTCGCTTTATAAAATAATTACAATTTATCAAAATGCTTACATTAGCAACCAACACGGTGTTGACATACAGGCTTCCTAATATTCATGAACTCGTGTCATTAAGTTGTTTTTAAGACTTGATGGGCGATGCCCCATAGTAAAGAATGTAGAAAAGTGTATTATTAATCTTATTTAAATGGTTCATGTTTCTCTGTAACACAAATTGTATAACGCAAGGCTTTTTCTTAGTAAATATATGTCCTAATGTACATGATTACGATGGTTGGCTATTCCCGGTCACTGTCGAAGTTTTATTTCATTATTTTTATGGGACGAAGATAATCTTACAAAGAACGTATAATAAGAGTTTAATTACAGAAGACTATCAATTATTGTTCTTGTGTATATAAATTTATTTTACTTGCGTTTTTTTTACCAAGTTATCAACATCATTAGTTAAACATACGCTGTATATAATGTGCTGTGAACATTGCGTATAGTATTCTGACATTATATGACCTGCAATGTGGTTTTACATCAGTAAAACACTTACATTGGAAAAGGACAATCTATAATGATATTTCACACCTAAATGTGCACATCTGCACAACTTCTAAAACACAATATACAATCAAATACAACTAGATTGGTCTTAGAATGTTAGTTTAACTATTAGCGCCTCCATTTTATTGGGAACCTATAATATGTTCATATCAATGTTTCGTTTGCGTATATTTTGTGATCAGAGAATGCGTCATTTTACACGGAGATGCTACACTGACATATACTAAAATTCGGGCTAAACTAATAAATTGGCAGGTAGAAACAGTGCTTCTTAAAACAGACGATTTTGGTCTCATCACTAAAACAAATTACATGTTGTTCTCAGGTCGTGTATTGAATATGTTGCGTGTTTTACAACGTTGAGTTATACAATACGCTGAATCAGAAAGTCTCTCGCATATTTCGTGCTGATAGAATAGTATATATATTTCATAAAATGTGTCGTATGCAATTTAATCCCGGTGAAAATTCCATTTAATTTGTATATATTCTGTTCAGGATTCAGGGTGTGTATGGAACTGTTGCTTAATACGCGGTGCATGCACACTTTGCAAAGCTCTTAATTCCAGGTCCTCGCAGTGTACCAATATTAAGCTTTTATGAAAGATGAAAGTGAAAGGTGTTTCAAAAGGATTTATTTGGTTAACCATAATATTTCCGTATTTTTACATATATTTTTTGAGTAAAAATTCTTTACTAAAATACAATAATTGATCAATCTACAATATATTCTCTCCTGTTGTTTAACACTTCTTTCTAATGTTTAATTCGATGTGGTAAATATTATAATGCTAAACGAAAAAAAAAGATTAAATTAAAATAAATGAGGAAATAAAACAATATTGTAAGAATATTCATGTTTTTTTTTACCGTTGCACGAATACAAAATGAAGTTCAACGGAAAAAGTTGAATTCCGTAAAAACGTTTCCAAATATTAAAATTGTATTAAATAAAATAATTATAAAACAAACTCAAAGCCCCAACAACAAGTATAATATATTCTAGTCTTTAAATAACCGACTGGCTAGGAATACATAACAAGAAGCCATTAAAGTAAGAACATGCGCCAACTCTACGGTGAAGAACACACGACCAGTTATGTCTAATTCATACTAGTATGTTATTCTTTCTTCTTTCTGTCTTTCTTATCAAGAGCGTGCTTTAACAATTGATTCTTCAATCGCTGCGACAACTTGGAGTGCGCAAGAGAACCACCTGTTTGTTTGTGGCTTGTCACTTTCATCTCCTCAATAGAGTTTCGGTGTCTGCTCGTAATTGCACGAGTGACCACACCGCCACACTTCCAATACTAATAAAATGAACATACATCTTTCCTTCCTGTCTTTTTAAAATATAATCTTTTAATTAGACAATGGTAAATCGTAAATTGTGAAGCTCTTGTATATATATATATATATATATATATATATATGTATATATATAAAATATATATATATATGTATATATATATAATATATGTATATATATAATATGTATATGTATATATATAATATATATATATATATGTATATATATAATATATATATATGTATATATATATATATATATATATATATATATATATATAAGATACTCCTATCAATTCGTTTTTCTCTTGTGTGGATTCACAATCATATTCAAAAGCCTCTTTTGTATTTATTTGTGTTTATTTGCTTTCAAACCAAAGCAAAATGTGACACGGGGTCGTTTTTAATGTGAGGTTAAACCAGCTCCGCGAAAAAATGAAAGAGAGGCACTCTGGTTGTGACCCCAAAATTATAATTGTCCTAGTATAGAGGGTTTCCCCTCCATTGACCAGGACACCTTGCCTTAAGTGCAGTATCTGCAGAACAGATAACACACTTTGATCCCGACCCAAAGGTCAAGCACAACAGGGTATTTATTTGCTCCCCCACCGAGCAAATTAGGCACACGGCCGATTTTTAAAGTGAGGAGCGAAGATGGAACGGGGACCAACTCCCTGGGGAGTAGGGGAGCTTGATAGAGGCAATTAGTATGAAGGGTTGCCTCTACATTGACCAAGGTCTTATATGTGGGGCTGCTCCCACATATGGTCTTTGCTTTCAGTATCTGCCGAAACAGATACTACATTTTGATCCCGGCCCGAAGCCTTTTTTCTATTTATTTAATGTAATGTAGTTTTTACTGGATACTGTTAAAACAACTATCAATAAGAATGTTTCCAATTTTGATAAACCCAAAGAGATTATAGTTAATAGATGTCCTGTGTACCTACGTCTACCTTGGCTAGGTAACATCAGTGACCGATTGGCTAAGCAAATTCCTTTGTCTGTGCAACGGTGTTATTTTGCATCGAACCAACGTATTGTTTTTTTTTTAAACTAGGCCTATGTTACCATCTATTTGCAAAGATCTTCAGCCCCACAACCATAATAATTCAATTATTTATTTATTTAAATGTAGTTGCAGTGCGCACTATGTTGTGCGAAATTCGCAAAGATTAGGTTTTCGTTTGAAACAGCATGTACTTTCAAAGATTCGTTATGCAAATTTTTCACCCTCTGATATTCTGAGTAATACGTATGGTTCTGCGATTTGGGACCATCTGATAAATAACCATGCGTGTGCTACGAATTTAAGTGATTACATGTTTACGATCCTTAGAAAGTCGCACTCTCCCTCTCATTTGAACATTTTAGAGACTCTTTTTATTAAGTCGTTGAGACCTTCTCTTTTCAAGCAAAAGAAAATCTTCTTTAACTTAATTTAGTCTCTATATCATTTTTGTCTCACTTATTTCATTTTGTTTCCTACCCCCGCCATATTCATGACTTGTTTTTGTTTGTTTTAATCGTATTTTCCCAGATTTAGCTTTGATAAGTAAGGAACAAAACCTGGTTAACTAACCTTTATTTTCATTTTTTACTTTTTAAATTCATTATGTTTTTTGGTCTGTATTTAGCCGTAATATATATATATATATATATATATATATATATATATATATACATATATATATACATATATATACACATATATATATATACATATATATATATGTTGGTCTGTATTTAGCCGTTATATATATATATATATATATATATATATATATATATATATATATATATATAACGGCTAAATACAGACCAATATATATATATATAAATATATATATATATATATATATATATATATATATATATATATATATATATATATATGTCTGTGTGTGTAAATATGTAAATATGTATATGTTAAACAAATTTTGCCTACCAAACCCCTTCTATGGTTTTTGGTCTACAGACACGGAACTTCATATATAAGGTATTTTAAGCAATACAAATATATATTTGGGTTTTAGCTAAGAAAACTCGGTGCAAAAGTGTGAAAATTAGATAAAAATGAAATTTGGCAGGTAAAGGTCTAACGCAGGCATTACGAATGCATAACGCAGAAACTATTGGTTCATGTTTTAATTTTTAGTCGTGCAGTAAACATGTTTTCATAGCCCAGTCATTGCTGGCAGAGGCAAAATAAATCGTTAACTGAACGTGTTGCTTTCGATTCTCGGTGGTGACGCATGAATCTTTTTAAAAATACTTTTTAAATCATTACTCTGTATTGCATCCAATCTATCTATCTATCTATCTATCTATATATATATATATATCTATAAAAGTGAAAATGTATATCTGTCTTTTCTCTATGGTAGTAAAGGAAGGATATTATACAGGAAGGCATTACTTTGCATATTCACACTTTTTAATATATACATAATCACGTAACCTTACGAACAGTAAGCTGTGCGGATCTGGTAATTCATATATATATATATATATATATATATATATATATATATATATATATATATATATACACACATTTCATAATAAAATTATCTAACAATCAACTGGTATGAAACCCTGTGATTATAGGTCTTACAAAATATTATTAGCAGTAACATTCTATAAGTACTAGCACATCTAGATAAAAATTGCTCGATATACAAGATAGAGCAAATAAATCAACTTTTAGTCATTCAATAAATTTAAAAATTTATGACGTAAAATGATTAAATTTCAAATGAAAGATTTTTATTATTCTATTCGCTAATATTATTTGCTAATATTTTCTACTCTGAAGAGATGGTAGGCATCGAAATACTATAGGATAAGGAGCTATAATATTTCAAATGTATTTTTTGTCTTACATAGGATAATAAAATCTTTTGATTTGAAATTTAACCATTTCACCTGATGATTTTTTAAATTTATTGAATGACTAAAATGTTATATATATATATATATATATATATATATATATATATATATATATATATATATATATATATATATATATATAGGGTGGTCAAAAAGTCAGGTAACATGTTAAATGTAGAAAAAACAATATGATCCATTATAATCTCTATTCGTTTAATATTATTTGTTTAAATATTTGAGTGTAATATTAAACTACCCCTCCTGATTTCTGGTTTTGGGGCTATGTAAAGGATAGCGTTTATGGCAAGAAGCCTGATACAATAGCGTCTTTAAAGTTATTTATTGAAGAGGAGATTGCGCGGATATCAGCTGACATGATTACACGTGTTACACAATCAGTGGTTAATCGCTTCCAGCGATTGATAGAGAGAAATGGACGACAATTAACAAAATAAACATATTTCATGTTTGTTTCATTTTATATTTCAATGTATGGTACTTTAATATACGTGTGTTGTTAATATCGTTTTTCTTTAAAATGTTACCTGACTTTTGGACCACCCTGTATATATATTTATATATATATATATATATATATATATATATATATGGGGAGGATAAATAAATTGTTTTTAACTTTATATAAATTATCAATACATTAAGAAAATGACAATATAAAAATCTATACAGATGAATACAGATTTATTCATTTATTCAATAACGATTACTCCTCAATTGGAGCCGTATAGTGTGTAAACCTCTTTATTTCATGGTATTTTGAAGCTTAATCCTCATCATCAGGATAGGAGAGAAGATACTAATTAGTAAGTAAACTAATTAAAGATAATGGGGATGCAATCCTTGCGATAGCTACATTATGTGCTTAGAAATTGTACAGTGAAAGATAACATTTCGAGGTAGTTTGATGATGAGGATATCGGAATTATCAATGTGTATTTACATTAAGTATACATTATTTGGAATAATTTATTTTATAAAATAATACCGGTGGAAGGATAAATTATAAAGTAAAAAAAATAATAATTTTCAGCGAAAAAAGACAAAGGATAAACAGGTGGTAGAGTAAGGGAATAAAAATACAAAAGAATATAATATAAAAGATATATTTTAAAAAGTATGAAAAGCTACAACAATTATTGCATAATAATAAATGATAAGGGTATGAAAATACAAAGTTATTGAATATAACAGACTAAAAGTAGATATAAAATTGTATAAATAAAAAATATAAACAAGCAAGTAAATAGCGAAAGAAAAGAAAATGAAAATGCGACAGTAAGGAAAAAAATTTTTTAAATGGCTCAATTACCGAACAACTACTCTTTTACCCAGCAGGAATAGGTATTACTAAACCATACCATAGCCAATCCTTGGCGCACTGAACTCAACTACTCCCCCATATATATTAATCCTCCGAATATCTGTCAAACCATCCCACAACGCATATACATCGAACTTTCCTTCTTTGTCATAAAACTAGAACCTCAAACCGCCTGCGAGATGCTTAAACTATCCATTTTTACCAAGAATCCTAAAGGAAGCAAAAAAAAAAAAAAAACTGGAAAATACTAAGAAAGTCTTGATCCAGATTCACAATTTTTCCTCCTCTTCAACGTAGCTACAAGAAAAATCAACGTTCTGAACTCTAAATCAGAAATAATATCAAGATGCATACACAAACCGAAAAAATGATAAATATGGAAAAACTCTAAATTCTGCGATAAACTTCCTCCAACCTAGGACAAATATATGTGGCCTCTAAAATAAACCGTTCTAAATAAACCCTACCTGTCCCCCATTGCAATTCCTCTCAATTGCTATAAACGGTTGACCAACCTCTGTCACATGTCCCAAAATAGCACCCAATATCTGACACTAGATATATAACACCTCCTCTTTTAAGAGAATCAACCTGGAAACTCTTGCCCATCAATACAACCTCTACTTTACCTTATTTCTCACTAAACCTCAGTTATAAAGAATGTTCCCCATCGCACTCTCCGTCAGTGACTTTATTGTTAATAATAAAATAAAAAATATCACAAGAACATACTCAGAACACCCCTGAATGCACCTTCCCCTCTACTTGACCGATCTAATTATCTTGCAACCATCTCATCCATACCAATGTTGATATACAATAGTAACGAAATATTCTTCTTTTTTTTAAATATATTTATCATCACTTATAAATTTTTCCCCAATACGCTCTCAGACATCTTTTTCTCATAGCCCTTTATTTTCTTCACTTCAGGCAATAATTACCATGTATCTGTACCGCCGCCTCATCCCTTAATGAATCATTATATCTGTCAACACCATATTTGCTCCACTTTCTAGAATTTAACTCTCCCCTACAAAAAAAACTCTATAATACTCCACATCTTTATACAAATTTTATATTAAATCTTAATAAATTTGGCCTGTTATAACTTGATATATTCTTAATTACAGCAGAGAATCTCACAGTTACTTCCTAAGATTTATAACCCTAATATAAACTTTCAAAAACTAACCACTTCCCACTGTTAACGTGCCAAACGTCTAAGATCCATCGCCTCTCTTTCCCATGGCTTTTAGCATATATATTTTCCCCTACTTCTCCCTCATCACTTTGTACCTAATCGTTACTCAGCAACTGATATTTTACATTCCTGTTTCTTTTGAACACTGGTCTACAATTACAGTAGTGCCCTGTATACAGCATTAAACATTTGCAACAAAATACAGTATAGTGGATAATACACACACATATATATATATATATATATATATATAATCAAATAACATTATAAATAACATCGTAAGGTAAGGCGAATACCGTAACCAGGGTCCGGAAAAACATTGTACATAAAACTGTACCTAACTCTTTTTTTATTTCAGTCTGGAACTATGCTACAATTATATTTCCAACATTTTAACATTCATTTATATAAACAACAATTATTCCTCGAAGTAATCATATCATCTGTTGTGTGGGTCTTTAATACACACCTAACACAAGTAAACTCAGAAGTACTTATATCATCCACCACAGACCAACGTAGTTTAATTCCGGACGAGAGACATTTGGAATCACAAACTACACCTTGTATAAAAATGCCGATTCAAACCATTTCCTCACGAAAATGTTGAGGTGGTATCCATCATTTTATTCTCATTCCACCTTTAACATTTTAAAAATTTAAAAATTCCCTTATCACCAACCACAACACATTACATTAACAACGCTGGATACCATCTCAAACCCTTTGTTTTTAAGAATTTTCTCCTACTATATATCTGTCCTTAATGTCGTATATTTATTTTTATTTTAGTACGATTTTTTTACTTCAGTTTTTATATTTTTATACATATATTTTTTGCATAAACTATTTATTATTAATTATAAAATAACATGGTATTTCGTACATCTTTATTATTCATTATTATTTTAAAATTTATATATATATCTGTATACTTTTCCTATATTCCTTTGTATTGTTATCCCTTATTCTATCGTGTATTTATCCTCTAAATTATTCATTGAAAAAATGTTTGTATTACATCCTTTATAATTTATCCTCTCACTTTTATTAATAATTGTATTAAATACATTATTATTAATTTATTGAATACGTCATTTAAATACAAAGTTATAATTTCGCTATCCCCATTAAAATATAGGGATCTAGCATAAATCACCTATTTCAAGTAAGCCTCTTCCAAAATTATAACCCATTAATACATACGCTTCAATAAGCGTCCTATTTCAATCCTTGACTATGTATTCATCTCGAAAGCTTGGTTACGCATATAGCACACATATATCTGTAGCTCACCATGCCAGATATGTTTTACACCTAATTTCATTATATAATCAAGCTATATTCCTTTCGTTGTCCTATTCCCTATCCACATTGTCTCAATATTTTATCTATCACCGCACACTTATTTCGTTTCTACTGTAACTGTCACTATACATTACACCCCTTTTATATTAAATAGCATCCTCTCAACTTTTCTTATGAAAAACCTAAGTATAAAGAGTTTTATTTATGGTACACTAGGTGTATTAGAATCAGTCATTAAAATTGCGTGATAAGAACTTTAATAATTCAACTAACTATATTTCGAAGCTTATAACTACTTGAAAAATGTAATTCAAACGAAAATTCATTTTCAATTAAAGGAGCAAAGACCAAATTAAAAAAATAACAGAAATAGCAAATTATGCGATATTTGTTTTTTAAATCAGTGTTCTATAAAAACGATTTAAAGAAAATCAACGAAATTTTACTTACTTCGATTGTAAAAATATATATATATATATATATATATATATATATATATATATATTTAAACATCACTTACCCATAAAAACACTATTCAATGAGTACTTTTATTCTTCATTATTAAGAATTTATCCATATTTATATTTTATATTCTATGTGATTTTTAAATAAAATACTGTTTTAAGCAAGTATTTAAAAAACGCGCGATCGGATGTTTTTCACAGTTGAAATAAAGGAAGCCCAATATCTGCTTATATCGCGTTGAATCTTCGGCGACACTAAGCGTCACAATTAATGTATTTTTCTAGTGCCTGTACTAAACCAAAATAAGTATTTTGGGTCCACCGTAGATGAAAATGAACATA
Organism: Euprymna scolopes; assembly: GCF_053919585.1. Classification (NCBI taxonomy): domain Eukaryota; kingdom Metazoa; phylum Mollusca; class Cephalopoda; order Sepiida; family Sepiolidae; genus Euprymna; species Euprymna scolopes. Next base: position 54,101,864 of record NC_136487.1, read on the forward strand.
TTCACTTAATATGTTTTGCCGTTGAAAAACAAACCTACTCTTCCCGATTTTAAAAATTCTCTTAATGCAATACACGAGTTTTAATATGCTATATATTTTCTACTTTATCCAGTGATTTTTTAATACCTAAAAAAAGAAAACATTGAATGAAATAGGAAAATTGTCGTCAGCATCCGATATTTACTTGAGTATGTAAGCATTACATGAGCGTTTACTTTTAAAATCAACGTGGTGTAAAAAATGTTTTACACTTTGAGCTTTATAAGGAAATTTCCAAGACTATTTTATTTATTGATATTTTATCTTCAAATTGTGATATATAAAACTTTGGTGCGTAAATTAATTATTCACTTTTTAATATACATTTCAAAATGGGTTGCGAATTTAAAAAAAATGTTTGTTTAAAATATTATATTCGGTTTATTGGAAAGAGCATAAAATGGCACATTGACACTGAAAATATCGTAATTTTTACTAATAGTAAAATTTTGATAGATTTTTTAATTTTAAAAATTGAAAAACAATTAACTCCATTACGTAAAAAAACATGGATGCACTGTTTTTTGTAAATAAAAAATAATATTTCTATTATTTTTAAACAACTTTAATAGTTTATTTTGGAAGTATATTCCATAAAGAAAATTAACAACCCACTTTTAAAAGAGAAATTACGAGTTTTAAAAAAAATATTTTATTCGCAGTTTCAGGTTACATATATATATTATATATTCATTTTCTTATTGTAGTGATACTCTTTCTCTCTCTCTCTCTCTCTCTCTCTCTCTCTCTCTCTCTGTTTCTCTGTCTCTCTCTCTCGCTATATATATAATATGTATATATATATATAAAGAAATGGATGTTGTTTTTAAGATAAATACAACTGCGGATATTTAAAGATGACTACCTTTCCTCAGCAGGGGAAGGAGCGTTCTAAAAACACCCGTTTTTGCCATAAAGATTAACAATGGTACATAGACAAGACGAGCAAAATCTTTTTATAAAAAAGAGAAAAGAAAAGACGAGGGAATCAAATAACAATGTTTAATTTGTGTATTTTGCTTTTTTCCCGTCTGCCTGGCTATCATAATCTCTCCTTTTCCCTTTTTCTCTCTCGGTTTCTCTCCGTATTTCTCTCTTTTTCTCTATCTTTCTCCCCCCCCCACACACACTCATATATAACTTAGATCAGCTCGATATGCTTGGCCTTTTAACCGTCTATCCGGTTTTTGACTTCCGGTTTCAAAAAATCTACCTGCGTATGTATTTCATAGCTGCGCGGTCTTAATTCGATATAAAACCACTGGTGCTATTCAAAGTATATACAAGGTCAACAACATCGTTTTTGTTTTAACGGATTTAAACGTGTTTTCTTGGCAAATAAATGGAATTTACCCCCGTTGAGTTAAAAAAAAAAACTGAACTGAATATAAACATAACTGTGGTCATATTTAAAACCGCATTTACTGCTTTTAGTATAGATCCTGTTGATTCTGACAATTTAATTTTTAGGCTTTACTTAAAAATATTTTCTCTTCGAGGAGGTGGAGCTAGAAACTTGGTTTTAGTAGTGCTTTTAGCACTTTATATTAATTAGTGGTTGCAGTAGTTACCTTGAGGCTTCCTGGTTGTTATTATTTCACTCATCCCTTTTAATCTTACCGTTTTAAGGACCAACGCGTAGACTAGTACATATATATATATGTATGTATATATATATGTGTGTGAGTGTGTGTGTGTGTGTGTGTTAGTACTTTTCTCTTAAAACAATAAAGCAGTTACTGTACGAGTTTTCGGCCATGTTTTTTTATTTTTAAATTACTAGTATTTTCGAAACGGCGTTATTTCTGAACTTGAAATTCTCTCGTTACATTAAATGGTATAATACCTGCTCTCTCTGTCCTCATATTAAATGATGGTTAAATGACTCATTTTGAAAATTCACTTTAAAATTGCATTATACCAACGAAGATATAATGTTCCAAAGTTTTATCTTCACTTATAAATCATTGCTTGTTTACTATAAAATGATGAATTTATGACGCTGGGTTTTGCTCTGCCCATAGTGCATCATTAACGATCGATTACATGTCAATACAAAAATTCTAATTCGATAGTAATATTTGTGTATATTGTTATCTTATGGCCATTTTTTGTTATAGAGACTAAGACGCATAGAGACCCTTCTGGTCAGATCGCAGACAAAAATTATAAATACTTCCTTTAGGAGTGTAGGTGGCATGAAAAAGGTTTACACATGAGAAACCGGTAGTTGAGTAATCAGACTGTAACTGTAAGGCAAAATAGGGATCTAGCCTGGATAGATTATTTAAAAAAAGTCTATAATAATACGTCATACACGTAACTACTGCGATAATTGTAATGATATAAGTACTACGAGATAATCAAGAAAACAATAGCTTGCGAAATAAATGTGACACGCAACCATGTTATAAAGCCAGAAAAATAGAGCAAAAGCACTCACTGAACAAAATATCCGAAATGAAATCTTCCCTGAACATAGTTTATAATAGTTTTTCTTTTGCCTTGCGAGAAATCTGTTAAGTAAACTACTGAATAAATATCGAAGTTAGTACAATTTTGTCAAGGACTCTAACAAGACTGCAACAAATGAACCAACTACCTGCTCTTCATGAATAAACTTGAGCTTTAAGCAGCTAATACATGAGCTGAAATCGAAGTTTACAGGTGTTACATAAGATAAACAAAACATTGGAGTACATTTAAACCGTGATAAATATCCCTATTACTCTATCTAAGCAGAGTAAAAAGACCAAAATTTATTTCATTTTATTAAGCTTAATAAAGACTGACAGCATATACTTAAAAGAGCACGAATCAAATAACGGTACCAGTGCATAATTTGGACAAGTAACTCAGCATCCGATAGGCTTTGCTCGGAAGAGAGCGCCCTGAGCTCGGGTTTGATTGTAATGTGATGTAAGATGTCGATTAGCTAATCAATGCACTGCAAAGTAGCCAACGAACTTTTCGAAACAAAATTGGAAGGAAATTAAAATCATTAAATTCTTTAAGCAGCACCCATTTGTAACAACCATTTTCTGAAAACGGTGTAAACAAAAAAAAAAAAAAATTGGAAATATTTAGAAAAATATTTGATGACGCCAGAACAAGCGGTCTCATATTGTCAACAAAAAAAAATTATCTGCTGAATCCCCCTTCTCCCCTCCAAAAAACAAACGAAAATAAACAAAAAAAAATGCGTTTTCGGTGGCGAGAAATGCATCATCGCCAAAATAATATCTGACAAGAATAGATGTGAGTGGAGATGCCTACGCACGCAATGCACCACTAACCTTCCCATGTTAAGAACGGCTTTCGAAAAACACCCCGATCCACCATGTTAGAACAGCTTTCGGAATAAACACCCACACCTACCTATGTTAAGAACTGCTTTCGGAATAGACACCCCTTCCCAACTTCTTTATTTAAAAAAAAAAATATTTTACTGCAAAAAAAACATAACTTATTAATCTTATTCTTGAAAAAAAGTCATTTATTGTTAGACAAACAATTAAAACACTTTGCTTATCTGTTTTCTCTTGAACTTTTCGTTTGACCAAAAAACAAAACGAACTGCAGCAAAAAAAAAAATTATTATATTGCAAAAAAAAAAAAAAATAAAACAGAAAACTTGTTACTGTAGGTCGTTGTTTCTTGGTTTATTTTTTGCTTTGTTTGTCTCTTTTGCTATATTTATTATGTTTCTCTCCTTTTTATATCAGCATCTCTTACGCTTTCATTATCAACGGAGTTCGGCGGTTAACGTCATATTCCAAGGAACGCCGATCGGACGCTGTGTTCCGCCTGGTTAATTTATGCACAAGTACCTAAAATAACTCATTTGTAATAGAAGAAGTCACTTTATTTAAACATGCCAATATGATAGAAAGATTGGTAGAAAATGATTTCATCGTGTAAGAAAAAAGTTGTAACACACAGCCCATAAACAAAAAAGTAACATTCATCTACAGACTTACTGTGTCAGTGATAACATAGAGATGTTATATTAATTAATTACACAGACAGATATTATTATGCTTAACAGAAACATCAGAAAAAGTGTCAACACATCAGAAAATCAATGTTTAATAAGTGTTGCTCTGCCCCGAGGAACATAACATTCAGGAATTTAAAGCTAAAACCTATTATGTCTGTGATCCTAAATATTGCGATTGGATCTTAAAATTAAGACAGAAAAAACAGTAGAACAATCGCTTATACAATTTTGATACAACATTTCAGATAACAATATCTTACAAAGAGATTGACTAAACGAGTCTTTCACGGAAACACCTAAATGAGGCGTTAGAAATTCAGCATGAAGTCACTTTGCAGATAACTAATAGGGTGAGTCGACTAACAAAGTGCTAGATATTTTTCAGTAATCCATTTATAAAAACATAGATAAAAAACACCCGGTGAAAAAAAGCTGGTTTTACTATGATCATGCGTTGATAATAATTAATGTCTAGGATTAAGACTTTATTACCTGGGATTTTATGAAAAAAGATGTGTTCAGCAACAGGAACAAGTGTGTGGTCTGTCAGAGAGAAGTAGAGAGTGTGAGCTACAATATATCAAATAATAACGTTTATCTATGGACGGACTAATATACAATGCAACGAAATAAAGTAGAAATAGCTTTTCAGTACCATCTGTACAAAATTAATTTCAAATATAGCAGCATGTCCTGAGAACATATATCAGACATAATATTGGTTATATACAATAATATAACTATCCAATTTGTTGTTATAGCCGATATACTTACAGGGAACTGCACTGACTACGTAATACACATAGTTTAGTTCATTTTCGTTAATGGTGCAGACTAAACAGAATTGAGGCAGAGATGATTACGAAATACAATTGCCTTATGCACGACAAAAAAAAAACAATAATGCAAGTAATTATAGAATCAAGCGATCCCATGTAAAACATTTTAAATAAATATCTGAATATTACACCTGGTGAATCAGGTACATTAGTGTTTAAAACGATTACGCATTGTAAGAAACGTAAAACCGATCACTCAGCCTGAAATAGCGAGATATTGTCAGTGAGTAGGATACGCAGTGGCTAGAGAAATAAAATGATAATTGTAAACAACACACACACACATACCTGCACACACACACACACACACACACACATATATATATATATATATATATATATATATATATATATATATATCTTCCCTGCAACCTCCTACCCACAGAAGAGAAGTTGCGAATATGTCTCTGTTTTATCGCTATTTTCATGGCAAGTGTTCATCTGAACTTCAACCAATGGTCACCTCTCGCCAGACTTTCAGGAAAAACACTCGTCTAGCGCAAACCACTATCAACAATTTCCCACACTATTTATCAGTGCCGTAACCTAAACGTAGACTACATGAACAAAACTTATTTATTAGAACTGCACACCTGTGGAATTCTCTTCCGTTTGCCTGTTTTCTAGTTGATTACAATCTGTTTTCATGTCCAATGTAGAAAAGTTCTTGATGAAACGTCATCCTAAGAAACCCAATTCACAAAATTTCCATTACTTATGTTTACTACGCTATAATCGCAACGAATAATGTATACCCATTAACCCTTATCCGCGAGTGGCCTCCGGACCTTGATAAGTGGTTACCTCTATGTAATATATATATATATATATATATATATATATATATATATATATATATATATATATATATATATATGTTCGCAAATTTTACAAAAATCCAACTTCTTACGTTTACTACGCTATTATTAATTATAACAGCCGTGTTACGGATCAGATTAAACGTTGTTTTACTTCAGTGGACATTTGTTTGTAAATAACCATACATATTCAGGGCTTTAACATCGGTGATCAAATTATTATACATAAGGAAGTTTGATGATAGCGTTTCTAGGCAGTAATCTAATATTTTATAGGGCCTGATTCAGAATGTGCCCTACTCTAGCTGCACGGAAGAGCTGTAATATAGTGAAACGATCTGTCTGTGAATGACTATATATATATATATATATATATATATATATATATATATATATATATATATTTGGATCATTATGTACCATCTTCTTCCAATTACGGGATTTCCTTGGATTTTACTTGTGCAAATAGAAATGCTTTTAACTTTTTTGAAGTTATACATTTCGATTTTACTGTCACTGGATTATTTATCTTCCACCAGACTATCCATTCATTTGTAATCACTTTTCTCTTCACCATATTCCCTCTGCTTCACTTTTTTTGTTTTCAAGTAAGGTCTTTGACTTACTTGTTGTTTCATCAAATACTTCTGCATGCAAAATTCGATCCCGCATTTTGCTAATTCCTACCCTCTGATGAGCAGGAAAGTATTTCTTCGAAACTCCGCGGATTAAGGACTATCCACTTATCTAGTGTTTCTTTTTCAGATTAAATATGTTTTTAACTCATTTAAAAATGTGTTTTAACATGTTTTATTAACTGTTTGCTCGTATTATAAGCTCTATTTCCTATTTGGTTTTATCGAGCCTTTTCATCTGGCTGAGATAATTCATAAATATTAATTCTTTAATATTTATAATATACTTTAATTTTACCATCTTGGATCATTTTGGTAAATTTAATTTTAATTTTTAATTCATATATATATATATATATATATATATATATATATATTCTTTCACATTCATATATGACTATATATATATACATATATAAAGTAAAATGTAAAGGGCATAAATAAAAACTGTTCAATTATTTGACCTTTCATTTCCTTTTGTTTTTTCTTTTATTTCTAAAAACAGAAATATTTTAAAACAGTCTTTTTATATTCTTTCATGTATATGACTCATTTATCTCAAAGGTTTAGGTGTAGAGAAAATAGTTAAATTAGATATCCCCGTGTAACATCGTTCAAAGGCAAACACTCTCATGTATATAAGTACATCAATTCGACACGATTTTATGTATAAAAGGTTTCGAAATTTAAAAAAAAACATCTTGTGTAAATACGGAAAGGCGGTTTGAAATAGATTTAATTATCGCAGAGAATTGAAATTTGTGAATAACATAAAATATCGTTTTGATTTAATTAATCTATTCTGACAAAAGTAAGATTAGTGAATACCAATTAAAAGCATACAAAAGGCTTCATTAACAAAGAGCAGTTCTCAATCAGAATAAAATGATAATCGGAATACGCCGACCAAATATCACAAGAATAATGGCATAGAGTATATGTAGATAAACACTGAAATGTGAATCTTTATTCTAAACGGAATGGTGATCTTTAGGCACATTTAGTTAATAAACGTGATGTACATGCTTTTATAATATCGTAGCAGTTCCGGTTGTCATTGCAGTATAAACACAATGATACAGCCGTGTCTTCTTCGGAAATCAAAGTTCTTTGATAACTGATATAACAAGGATGCATTTGTGATCCTAGAGGAATAGACCACATAGTAACATTCCTTTAGCTACTATTGTATTATTTGTATTCAATATTTAGTTGGATTTATAATAGTTATTTCATAGTTTAAGATTTTTAATATCTATTTTTTTACTTTAACTTTTTCATACAAAACAATGCATATGGTCACTTAAAGCGTAATTGATTACTGTGATAGGTACCATGATGTAAGAAAGACATTTTAGTGTGGATTTTGGAATCAAGATATTTGTCTACATCACTTGTAAACATTGGCACGGTTTGCACGATCCGAAAAAAAGAAGTGCTCAGAGTAAAATATCTACAAGCTCTAAGGAACCTTTACAATAAAGCTATGAAGGTTTGCTTTAGTTGAGTGGATCAAATGTATTGAATCAGGCATTTATAAAATCTCATATTTTCTTAATATTTCTCTCTTAACAGTGTCTGGTTCTTTCTCTGGAATTGGAGCAATAATAACACCGGTTATATAAAAGTATTTTGTTTAATTACGCGATTACATTAATCACTAATCTAATGCTTTCTTTTTGTATTTCAGGTTCGTTTTCGTAAAAAGGGTTTTAATTCATTATTATTTTAGTTTGTTTTTCTTTTTAAATAAAAGATATAATCGTCCTAGCAGTGAGCATTGAAAGATATGACAGTAAAAAATTAATAGAATAGTATAGCTATATCAATCTGTATAATTAAGACCCTGGATATTTTCAGTATACTTTTTTCCCCTATGCAATATGCAACATTTTTCAGGTGAGACTTCTCAAACAGTAATTATTAAATAGAATTGTTCGTATTTCGACGCACTCTCAAGCTAAAGTTTTTTTTTTTAGATTTATTCCTCGTTATATACTGCTTCGTTTACCATGACAGGAAAGAATTTATAAACAAATCAATTATATTTGTCGTATCGCATTTGATAAATATTGAAGAGTCAAGCCCCTTCGAAAAGAATACCACTTAGATTTTTTATCTGTTTAGCGACATTGGCATACAAATACACATACAATCTTAATCTAAAAAATAGTAATTATCAATTATAATCTAAAAATTATTCCCAAATTATATAGTTTCGTTTTCACTCACACTAATAACAAATGTCTATTTGTAAGCATGTATGTCCCTCTTGCGGTGGGAAGATATTAAAAAGTGGACAGTCAGCTCGAGAAGGTAACGCCCTAGAGGAGTGTAAATCAGGATTGGCAAAATATCTGAGCATCTGTATCGGTATTCCTCGGTACTCTCGCCTTAGGCGATAAGTTATAAACGTGCAATTTTCGCAAAGCGAGATGGCAAAGTCTATAAGGGTTGACTTCCTAGAACTGCACTAGATGTGTTACATACGCGAATTAACAGAGAACAAGACAATTCAACAACAAACTATAATTTGTTGTATTTGATTCTGAAGATAAACTGCTGACTGACGACTGACATGCATTACATAATAGTAAGAATCGTTATTAGAAGAAAATATTGGTATATTTAACATCATGTTTTGCTTGATATATGTCTAGTTCTTCGTATATTAACTTCGATGACTGTCATAAGATCATGGTAATCGAAAACTATCTAGTTATTTTATCGATTCCTAGAATATAGCTATGCATTTTCTGTTTTTCTTACTGTTTCTTAGTTTTTGTTCAATCAGAAACAATCGCTTCTCACATATTTCATAGTTTCATTTTTATTTATTTTTCAGGAAGAAATCGGCTTTATTTTGTTTGCGTTTGAAATTCTATTTATATTGCTGTTTAAAAATGTAGAATATAAGTAATTCCCATCAACTGTTTGGTTTCGAAACAAAAGAAACCAACAAATATTAATATTCCCTCTAATTCAAAAGGAAATATGGTTGTTGTGTGTTTAATACTCTGAGTGCAACATGAAAGCTTTAATTTTATACGAAATGATAAATCCTGTTGGGAATATCTATTTCTATGAATGTACCTTTTCTTCTTTATTTGTTAAGAAAGAAGGAGTCACACTTTATTGCTTTCCGTTAAAGAATCATTATTAATTCTGAAACACGCTCGAAACAAAAGGAGATTGAAAATAAGCAAGTGGCTGCATATGTCATGTGTGACTGACGTATCATGTAAGTATGCGGCTATTTCAGGAAATTACACGGTGATTCTGTTTGTAACATATTTAATGCTTAATATAACAAATAGTTGTAAATCATATGTGCCTAGAGTGGTGTGACATATGCGATATTATTGCTCAAATTCACAAAGAAACAAAGATGATACATGGTTGTGATAAGTTGGTCATTGCTTAGTTGAATATGCGATTTCAGATTGAAAGTCAGAATCGAAGGATATTTGTAGATGCAACATAACTACAGTGTGGGAAATTGTAGTTTAAGAGGATCAATAAGGATACAGTTGCAGCAACAAATAATAATAATAATAATAATAATAATAATAATAATAATAATAATAATAATAATAATAATAATAATAATAATAATAATAATAATAATATTTCACGTTCCAAATTTTCTCTTTCTTAGATTTATAGAATTCAAATTCATTGTACTCGGTTGAGTACCAAAGGTTTTACTTGGTTAAAAAGTATTAAAATGAAATATTTTTCTGTTATTGATTTGATTTTACGACACATCCTTTGTCATTAAGACACTACCTTTTTATCTTTTTTTTTTATTTACTTGGGAGCCACCACTTATCAAGGTCCGAACATAATGGTTTATAAATGTAAGGTAGAGGAAAATATTTAATGAATCTAGGGTAGCAGTGAAGAAATCGTTAATAGTGTAAATTGGATATAAGAATTTGAAATATATAAATAAAACATAACTATTTGAAACTGAGGAACACTTTTTTTCTCTATGCAGTGAACAACCATGAGAATTTGTATACCCAATAGAGTGGATTGATTTAAGGCTTATCAATTTGAATAATTTTCAGATGTAACCATTACTTCAATTAGGCACTGAAATGCTTAATAAATGTAATTTTAGTTTGTTAGCTCTGCATGATTAAGTTACAATTATCGCAAATATGCAAAAAAATTGTGGATATAAACTCTACATATCTAATCCGACGATCATTTATCTTATAACACATTTACACGGCGAGATTATGCACACCAGCATAATGACCTTTTGAGCTTTCCTCATATAAGCGAGACGTCTATGTGTTAATTATAGTATCACAAGCATAGAGTAACGCCTTGTTTCATCCGATTCGTTGTTACAAAATGTGAAATAGTAGTTTTGTGTATAGAGAGTTGTTCTTTATTTAGTACTAAACTTAACACTTCTACTTATCTTTCCGTGTTTTTTTCTGTATCTGCCTGCAACAAGGATAACATATTATTGCAATTATAATTTTAAAAAAATCGTTTATGGGTTAAATATTTTTAGTTATGTTCCGTTAATATGCCTTTGGTATAATAGACTGTTTATGTTTTTATAAATTTACAGGGTGTAACGATAAAATTGTTCCCCTCGAAAAGACGACAGGATTCCATTTCCGTTCGATGAAAACCAGTTTTATTTTTTGTTGCAGAGAATCTACTAGTTTACTAGTTGCGTATAAATCCCAGGAGCTTTCTGTCATGTGTGAAAGTGACACACTGTTCAACAAGCAAGATCAAAGATGTGTCACTGCACAACTTATGCTCTTTACTGATTCAAGTTATGACAACACGACCATTGCCAGCAAACTTAAAATGCAGATCTGGGCGGCTCAACGCCTGAGTCTTGCGAAGGTTTGAGCCACGGTTATGGTCTTTAGTATGGTTTTAAATGATGATCAGATCATGCTTATCTACATCTTTGAAGACGGCTTGAAAGTGTTCCAAGATGTGCTTAAGAGTGTGGTGTCTCTTGGTGCAATCAGGTGACCTCTGCCAGCCTCTAGGTGTGACAGCAGGCCCCGACATCGGCTCGAAAACCAAAGAGATGCAGACTTGGCTTTAGAAGGAGAGCTACGACGTTGTGCCCTTTTTTCACTGAACCCGCTGGATTTCGTTTGATAATACGTCGAGAACATCACCAACATGACTTCATACAACAACGAAGCTAGGCTGATCGCCGCCATCCACCCAGTATTCGCCAAGCTCCTTCCAGTGCTTGTGGAAAAGGCACGCTCACAGTTTCGGAACCGTATCGATGCAGTGATTGAGGATGCAGGCGGCTACATTAAATAGAGGTCAGCTCTATTACGTAATCACGTAACCTTAACAAATTTTTCAATAAATGTTTTACAATAAAGGTTAGTTTAATTTTATTTAGGGCGACGCATATATTGTTCCACCTTGTAGCCAACAATATAAAATATTAGCATTGTTTCTGAACTCAGTATCAATATATAGAACTGAGTCTTCCTTACTTGCTCTCATGTTCTTATATTAAACAATGCTTTGTTATCCGGAATTGTGAAACATTATTTCCTAAATTGTTAACTTAAACTTTATCGGAAAAAGGCATTTTATAATAATATGGAAATATGGAAGTTTCATTTCTCAGCCAAGTACCTGACGTATGACTTCACTACATTTTTTTACATTCTGAAGTAAGTTATCGTTATGCGGTAATTTATTAAATATAATTCCGTATTCAAGTATTACTTACTTCATCCTTGTATTTTTTATTTATGTGGAAATTTATGCATTAAGAGTAAATGTGTTTTTCTATTAAAGGTACATATAAATTACAACAAGCGTAAAGAATACATTGTAAGTTCTATATGTTGAAAAAATTTTAATCTAGTGTTCAATCAATATATTTCCGCCGTGTATCCATTTTTTAAATCTTTAAACGAAATACATAAAAGTTTAAATGTGATATTTATCATACAAGAAGTTGTCATTATAAATGCAGTCTAATTCCGCCATTTTGATACGCGCCTTTCGCGTCTGAAAATATTAAGCGTTTTGCGTATATATTCAAACTCAGTGTGTTAATTAGGTTTATAACATCGTAGGTTATTTTAATATCATAACATGTTCTGTTAAACATCTATTTTTCATTACATAGCAAATTAGGTAAATTCCGTTAAAGATACGACGTAATACTTTTATAGATATTAATATTCAGTGTTAATCTAAAATGGCAGGAGGAAAATTAAAAGTGTGAAAGCTCAGTGCAAGCTATATCATACACCAAGCTTAAGTATATCATAGCATAGTATATCATAGCAAAGTATATCATAGTAAAACATAGCAAAGTATGTCATACATAAAGCTTAAAAGTAAACTAACTTAGTCCAATCTTATTAAGAATTAATCTCATCTCTGTCAATGCAACTCTAGCTTTTAAAAATGTATAATGAAATAAGAGTAAGTTTATGATAATTTTTAACGCTTATATTTAAATATTCATAGATAACTTTTTTATGCATTTTTTAAATAAGTGTATACAAATTACAGAGTCGATTTTATCAATAGATAAGTCGATGTGACATAGTAATATTTTATACAGATAAAATGATCTTAGAATAAAAGTACCGTCAACTCGCCAGAATTGAATTATATGGAGGATTGTGAGTACTATGGCCGACTATTAGATGTATTAACAAAAATGAATATAACCTGCAAACGTTTGGCTTGCTTTTCTTTTTTACGGCGTATGACGTGTTATCAAACATCATTAATTCGTTCGTTTTATTAACCTTTTCATGGTTTAAGATTTTATATCTTCGAATATTTATTGGTTGGGTTTTTGTAAAGAAACATGTTGTTTTGGTTTTTGGTTTTGCAGAACATGATTTTATTTCCGAAAGAAAAACAAAAATATTACATCAATTGCAAACAGCAGATAATAATCCATTGTGTGGATGTGTCGTGAGAAAGTTGTTATCTTCAGAACACATCGGCTGCATGCATCAGGGAATCAACAACTTTGACCGTATACAATCCTATACATAAAATGACCCGAGGATATAATTTAAGTTGGTACTTAGAATAATGGTTAGATATGAAAACCACGTGTTCGTTAAAAGATTGTGCAATTGGGCTAGAAAATAAAAATAAAATATTGCACTTAAAATACTGAATTTCAAATGTGAATAAAATAATGTGATGGATGGTGACCATCTTATATAGCGGTATGTATTGCCAAGGCTGAATGATGGTTAAAAAGTCGTAAGTCGATATCAACTTAGAGGAGCTATTACTATTAGATGGCATACTAAACCACGAATAAAATTGGACAGTTTTAATATATAATAACGAATAACGATTGTATAAATGTAAACAAAGAAAAGAAAAACACAGAGAAATGGCATATCAGTTTCAAGTTGAACACTCAAATCGGCGTTGACCTCCTAGAAATTTTCAGCCGACAGATTATCCTCTCTTTCAATTTTCCGAAACCTAAAGTAAACCTTCTCAAGTCTAAATTATATGATCAAGATTTCCGATCACGAATGTACCACTATTTTTAGGATGACCCGACTGACAACAAATAAGAAGAGTAAATGTGCTTACAACCGATTTAAGTTCGGCTTCACAGACAATATAAAAACGGAAACAAAACCTGAGTTGAATAAATAATGATATATATATATATATATATATATATATATATATATATATATGTGTATGTGTGTATGTATGTGTATATATGTGCATATATATATAAGTAAAAAAAATCTAATAAAAACGTAAGTATAAAATGAAATTACAAAAGAAAATGTTGCTATTTATTCCAAAGTTGGTTAAAGAATTAAAATAGTGTTTCGATACCTGTTTCTAAATACCAAGATAACGTTCGCTAGAAAGAATGCATTTATATGAAAACTTTTGCGGATTCGTGTACATGGATTATTCTAAATGAGGTGCATACATAAACTATTGCACTTGGAATTATATAACTGAGTCCAAGTGCAAACTTAATATTATTTTAATTAGACTAATTTTCTTTAACGATATTTTGTAATGTTTGATATTATTTATTTTACGTGTGGTCTCATGTTTTTATATATGTAAGAAATAATTCCGTATACATTTTCATTCATGAATAAAAGATATTTAATGAAAAACATCAGATAAATGATCAACAGATTGTCTTAATTTTAATTACCAGTAATAGATTCGAGTCATAGACGATAAGAAAAACATGACAGGGTGAAAAGGTAAATGACCGACTTGCTATATCGCCGATTTCTCTCTCGCCTAATTTTTATAGCTTGTATATTTATTCCTGATTAAATTGCATTGTACATTTCCATTAGCTAAATAATTATGTTGCTTGCTGACGCTTAATAATTAATACATTTCAAAATGAATTATTATTCTCGGTGACATATGAAAGCAGCAGTTCAGTAGCACTGATTTGTCTGTTCAAAGTCGAAAAACAAAATAGATTTTTAGCATATTTTTTGATTCACATTATCTGAAAATGACCCATCTCTTAGAGAAAAAAATATATTTTATATTTTAGGCGATTATTGTCAGGTCAGTATTGGGTTTTAGGACAGTAAACTTGATTTCTCTGCTGCAATTGTTGAGCTTTTTAATTTTAATTACTTGTATTTATTGACCGTGTTTATTTTTAACTACTTTTTACGACATTACATGAAATTTTCTTATCTTTCTTGCGAAGACTTTGGGTTTGTGGTAAAAACAAAATCTGAGTAAAATTTCCCTTAAATCTTTTGCCGCTGAATGTTTTCTTTTATTAAATTTATATAAGTGCATTAAACCCAACTAAATATAAATAATTTTATACATATTACCGCAATCTAAACTTACATTAAAGTGAAAGATGTTAAAAGAGCAGCGCATTGCGTATCCTGAGTCAATGTCATTACTTAGTTTCTGTAAATATGCACATTTCCTAATTGCTTCTGAGTTATAAATGAAGGACAGGGACAACATAACAGAACCGTTCCCGACTGTTTATACGCGACCATCATCTTGTTTATATAAAACAAAACTTGCATTACTTCATGCGTAGATATATTTCTAAGAGCTAGGCAAGCACGAATAGAAAAGGAAAATATTATGGAGTTTATCTAAAAGATAAACATAACGATAAATAGTGTGTCAGATAGCTGTCAATCGGAGTCAGTAGTAAAATAAAAGTTGCACGTGCTAAAGCATTGCTACATCGGTTAGAAAGTCAGTTAGTTATCTAACACTGCATAGGTAGTAGGTAGGACAAAAATACGTCCAATTAAAAAAAGGTGGATAGATACGTCCAATAGATTAAAGATAAGAACTTTGTATAAATGAACGCGGTAATGATAATAGATGTATAGTTAGTAAATAATTAGAAAATCTGATAGGGTAGATAATTAATGTATTTAATATAATTACTGATGGGAAAATATTATTATAAAATATCAATGTTTATGCAATAAAATGTATATATATATATATATATATATATATATATATATATATATATATATATATATACATACAGTATTATAGCTGGTGAAGCAAAATATAAATATCCTATCTAATTATAAATGAAAGGTAAATAACTATTATTATTATTATTATTATTATTATTATTATTGTTAGTATTATTATTGTTATTATTATTATTATTGTTATTATTATTATTATTATTGTTATTATTTTTATTATTATTATTATTATTATTAATTTTTTTATTATTATTATTATTCTCACTATTAGCAGTATTATTCTTATTACTGGTGGTATACAGGAGACATAACTATCATTTTATTTTTATTAGTAATGGGATAAAGGATTAAAACTAGTATCAGTATTATTATTAGTGGGATAAATGAAAAAAACCTTTACGACTAATAGAATAAAGGGTGATTAACTATGATTATTGCTGATTGAGTATGAGATAACACAAAAGTAGGATTACATGCATTTTACTAATGGCAGAAGGGATAAGTAACCAATATTATCGTTGATACTAAATGTTACTAGTAGAAAATATATATGCATATTTTAATAACAATCATTACTGATGGAGTAAAAGAAAATAACTATTATTAATATTATTATTACTAATTAAGTAAAGGTAAATAATTAATATTTCATATCATAATTAATAATGGGGTAAATGGTAAATATAGTGTTGTTATTTTTATTAGCAATAATGCAGTAAAGTCATAGTGAATTGCTACAGTAAGAGCGTTTTTAATGACACGTGCTTCAGTGTATATATATATATATATATATATATATATATATATATATATATATATATATATATATATATATACACTTTCTCTTTGAGGGGTAAAAAAATTATATAATGGAATCATTAATGAAAGACTATAATTCCTAATTAAAAATGAGTAAAATAAAGTCAATGTTAGAAATAAAGATAACAGGGTGCAGACAAGAAAATAAAAAAAAAGAATGGAGTACTCAACTGACCTGTTTTACCCTCGCTTTTTTTTCAAAGCTGTATTGAGGGATTTGTTTTTGAGAAAAAAACACGAATGGAAATCGAAAATATGTACAAATAAAATCATGTTCCGTTACGTTATGTATGGGAGGGAAATGGAGGAAAACGATTGAAATACAGAAACTTTATATTACTCGAAGATCATAGAGATTAATAACGCTCAAACACAAGAGGCATTGTTTCTGCTTAAAAGGGAAAGATCCTTTCAACTGAACGTGTACAGAATCCAAGATCTTTAAATGAAATAATGAGTGGGCTCGACGTAGGATTGAAAAACATTCGTTTTAAGATCGCTGCACAAGACGGGGTTTTATATGGTGGTCAGTAATTGAAGACCCGCATGTATTTGGCAATTACGTCTGTTGTTTGCTGTCACATTTTTTACTTTGTTAGGTACGCGTTTTATACACTTTCATCCGGTCATAATGTTGTTCGACACACGTAGTTGGCACTGCAACTACATTCAAAATTGTAAATTACATTATTATTATGATGGGAGGGTAGAACACCTTTTCAAGAGGAGGTTATTTCCGTTATCGTAGAGAAAACGACACGTACATTTGAAGAAAATAACAATTTTGCACTGTAAAGCGGATTTGCTTTGCAAATTTCTCACTTACTGCCCCCAGTTAAGGCAAACGTCGATATACTGGTCATTTATTAACCATTTGAGTGTTAGTTATAGAAGACTCTGCTATTTTCATTTGTGTAACTGACCTAATCACATCCAAAGAGTACCCATTTTTGAGAGGATATCAGTAATTATTTTTAATTCCTAATCAATTTTAAATTTGAGTAGATCATAAGAGTGTTTTATGGTCCAAATTTTAGTTATCTTACGTTTCGGGAGCAAAATGAATCCCTGCGTGTATACAGACCCGTAAATGTAAGTATATTGTATGCTGGGGTAATGTAACTGGATGGTGATGTCGTTACTAATACACTGAGGAAAGCTATGGATAATTTAGACTCTCGTGCATAACTATAGTGTAACATAGAATATTTTTTTTATTAAGTAAGGAGAAAAAAGTATTTGCATCTATTCGGTTATTGAAGAGGCAAAATGTGTCGTCCACACAGAGAAAAGAGACTAAATGTTTCATATGGCCAGAGAGTAATTGCTCTTCATCGAAACCCACGAAAATATTTACCATTATCGCGCCCAAAACTGAGTGCATCGACACACCTTCTATTTGCCGATAGATTATATCGTTGAAACTGAATTCAACATATGTAGCGGCACATTTCATCAGCTCAACGAATATACTTTCAGAATAGGAGGAGGCTATATCTGA
The DNA here is from genome assembly GCF_053919585.1 of Euprymna scolopes. Lineage (NCBI taxonomy): Eukaryota > Metazoa > Mollusca > Cephalopoda > Sepiida > Sepiolidae > Euprymna > Euprymna scolopes. Next base: position 54,120,003 of record NC_136487.1, read on the forward strand.
CTACGCTAGAGAAAATCTGTACAGATATCTATCGTCTCTGAAATCAGTAAGTAAACAGGTTGCTAATGCCATAAGAACACACATTTATTAACAAACTTAGACCTTTCAATAAAGTCTGCAAATTGAAATCAATCTTTCAAGCAGTATTTAATGAAATATTTTGATACCGATTACAAAATACTTAATATCCATTTTGCAAATTTATGCTGTGATGACCCTGACATAGATAAATGGGCCTTAAGGGAATACCTACTTTTTAGTTTTCGGTAAACCATATAATCTGTGGTGGACCGAATCTGAGGGTCTAATCTCATTAGCTGTGCTCGATGGAAGTACACCACTCTTAAACCACCTGACTAATTTCTTTTGAAATGTAGTTTCTAAAGAGGTTTTACGATCATGAGTTGCGACAGGGCCCATTTTTATATATTTTTCCGTGTCGTTCAATTTGGTAGACGTTTTGTTGAAATAATCATGATACTCTAGTATTAAAAACCCTGGACCTTTATCTCCTCTAGTAATAACTAACGATTTATTTTTCTATAGAATTTAAATAACTGCATAATGCTCTTTGCGCTATTTCAACTCTGAATAGGAAATTAGTGTACTTGCATAGCAATGGGGCAGGTCGTATAATCTTGCTTTTACAACCCTATACTGAAATTTCAGGGCCTGGTGAAAGTTTCTCTGCTTTGACATTGAGGATTTCACATTTGAAAATACCCCTTCCCGTTTAACACCATCTAATTGAATACAAAATCTAAATTAGGATCAAGTAGTATTAGTGCAGAGGGAGATGAATGATGGGAAGATAGATTTAAGACGCTCTTGCAAATATTGGGTGTGGTTGGATATCCACATTTTTGTATATTAAATGTTGCAATTTACTGTTAAAATTTAATAACTAGTTTGTTATGACCACTTTCTTTTAAAATTGTAATATACTTTGCGAACCAAATTTTATCAAAGCACGATAAAATTATCACCGTGTCACTCCATATTTGTACATATTTCTCTTTATATCTTTCTAAATTTGCCGTTAATTTATCCGTATAATTTTGAATAAAAGTATTTTCAGTTTTGTGTCTTGGGTTTTACCTCGCCGTTTTTATTTCAAACAAAATAAACGGAGAACATACATTATTATTTACACAAGAATATAGGAATGTTATATATTCTTGTGTTGATCTTATTTAGCTTTAAATATGTAGAATAGAGTGTTTTCGCCTATAGATAACATAACGCAACGTGATTTCATTTGTACATATTTCTGATTCCCATTCGTGTTTTTTTTCGCTCCAAAACCAATCCCTTGATACAGTTTTGATAAAGCGAGGGCGAAACCGGTCAGCTGACTTCCCTATCTTTTTTAATTTTCTTCTCTTCACCCCGTAAACTTTATTTTAACAGTTGACTTAACTTTAAACATTTTTAATCATGAATTGAAATCTTTCTGTCATGATTGCGTTAAATCTATATACATATACACACATATATACACACACACATATACCACTATGTATATATATATAATTAAAAAAACTGCAACATCACTTCAAATTATCGGATATGTAGTCATGTCTAAATGCATTTCATTTTCTTTTAAACGATTGATAGTTGCTATTTCTTCTGGGTAGTTAAAAGCAGAATAGATTCATTGATATTTATCGGAAGTAGATGCTCGATTTTGTGCTACGAAACATTTGCTGTCCAAAATTGTGAATGCCAGCATAATTACAGGAAAACATAGTACGATTGTGAACATCATAACATTTGGATTATAAACTTTTGTCGTCATGTATTTGTTATACGTTCTGTAATTAAATTGAACTTAGTAAAGTGAACTTAGTGTGTATATAGTGTCTGTTGAATAGGGTATTAAGATGCACTTGATTATTCAATCGTTAAAACAATATAACTGTTTGAGTTAAATACTGTGTAATAATTAAATGCACGTTAAGGTTATTATGAAAAAAGATAATGTCATATATAGTATTCACATGTGAACAGTAAACATAATGTTAATATCCCATATTCAACAAATAAATATAAAACTTAAGGAGGGAATGAAAAACATATTCCTAGTTTAATAGAACAGGAACGTCGTAGTAACGAAGCTAGATCCGACTGACACCCCAGAATAGCTATGTAGTTGGAAAGAAAGCAACTCATTCTCTTTGGGATTTGGATCAGTGTAGTTCGTGATATTTCTCATGTTATCTTCACGGAGGCAGTAACAGACACAAATATGCAACATTACAATGCTGCACTACAATAACATATCGGAGTGCATGAATTATGCAGGAACACGTGCTTTCTATGATAGTATAAACAATCTATTTCCTGTCACATCATCACTGAAGCTAAAAGACGACGACCACTACCTTGTTTAGTCAAAACATTGAACTACTAACTAACCGTGTAGAGCGAAGTAAACTTTAGTAGAAGTAGTTGATTATATGTTGCAAATAGCTTATTTGGTGTTTCAGATGCAAACACACCAGTTCCATTATAATATGATATAATGTACTTGTCGAATAAATCTTATTATTTTTCAGATACGAGCTACAATGCTTTACTTTTTATAATACATGACCGATCTGACGCCTTTCTTTGTATCAACCGATTTGATGTAATTACGAATCATTTAGAAGGTATAATTCAATAAATCTTCTAAATATGAATAACAATGAGGAATTATTAACAATGAAACGATATGTAAATAGATATGTTTAGTGCACATATTTCTAAAGGAGAGCCATATACTTACCAGTTGTCTGTTTGCAAAAATAGCGCTTACACTAATTATATTGTAGATCTATGCATGAGGCCGCGAATTCAATAAAGGTAGATTTGTCGAATTCCTTCCAATACTTATTCTATTAACGGTCGCGTAATTGCGATGCCACTTTTTGCGAAAATGAACGTTGTCAGCAGTTCAAGTAGTATAACTTTTAGATAAATACATTTGCAACTTCAACCTTCTAACTTATAGATTGATCTGGAATTTAATTTGTTATGGGAGCATAATCTATGGGAATTTTTTAAAGCCCATGCTGACGACCGGCTCTGGCTTATTCAATTGCTAAGACGATTATATACAGTAAAAGTCGGTGTCGCTTTTTTCGTGCGTCATGGGCAATTACAGTAGCAGATAGACACTTGCGAGTCTGCAATTATACGCTATAATTGCCTGCTTATTTTTAATACTTCCAAGAGGAGTAATAAACTTAGCGCAGTAATCTATGTAAATTAATCATAACCTAATCGGTAAATGGACACGAGTTGTCATGGTGCATCATATACTAGGCACGTAGACATTATATGACAAAATCCAACTAGAAAATTAGGACTGTCGGCAAATTGCATTGCATTGATCAGACTGACTACGTCAAACATGCCTGCTGTCAGTCCATATATTTGTGATTGTTAGTTTGTTGAATATAAAAATCACACACACACTATTTAGGTACAAGGAAACGGAGGAAAGGGTTTCCTTCTCAATATTACCGTCACTTGTAAAACTTTGTCGTATATAATCTATTATTTGTGGGCATCGATAGAATTGCAATCGCCGACAGTTTAAATGCGAATTTTTTTTCTGAAAAGTTTAAAATAGAATTTTACCAGAAGAGCAGAAACGAATAAACGTCTAGATTTTTAAGTTTATTTTTTCGAAATGCTTTCACTCTCTTTCTATATCTATGCCTCCTCTCCTCCTGCCTCCTCTGTTAGTATATATATATATATATATATATATATATATATATATATATATATATATATATATATATATATATATATATACTCTTGGGAAAACGTATAAGAAATGAAATATCATATGTCCACATTGCTGTCTAAACAACTATACGCAAGTTGCTATTAGGTTCGTGCAAAAATAATATATATGGTAAAATATCTATCCATGCATATACCTATGTATTAACCTAATTAATAAGTTGCACTATGTTTATTAATTTAATAAAAATTTTCATCATATGTAAGCAACAATGCTCACTGGCGTTTCCTGATAATTCTATTGTCTTTATATTTTGTCTAAACTTACTTCCAATCTGATCCAAAAATAAGAAACATAAAGTGCAGAGTTTGCATCCCTTTTTTCGGTCAATTATGTGAGGAATTTCTCACCTTAAGATAGAATGTTACATCCGCCGAAGCGTTGTGTAGATTGCAATTAAGATGAGAACATCTAATAAAACTATATGATTTTTGCGTTAATTTTTCTTCTCGTATTTCTTGTTTCTCTCATAATTCACGCTTATTCTATACATGTTTTATTGTTTAATTCTCATATTTACAATTGATTATGCCGTACCCTAGCATAACTCAGTATATTTTCCTAAACATGTCTACCTCCTGCTTATTTAAGAATTATTGACTTTTAGTGAATTTAATATTATTTAGAATTAAATGTTAAAGCATTATATTAGACTTACTCAATTTTAACTGACCTTTTCGCTGTATTGATACGAAGCGATTTTGCCAATGTTTATATATATATATATATATATATATATATATATATATATATATATAAAATATATATATACCCACATATATATATATATATATATGCATATAATTAAGTAAATCTTTCATTTAGTAATACACAAACACAGAAGGGCTATGTGCATTCAATAGTTTTACATCTCGTGCTAATCTTGGTTTTCTCTAAGATTTTAAATGATTTCCTTCAACATCGGAAATACATATACTTTCGAGAGCAGTAACTTTCTCAAACTGTTAATATTTACATGTGGGAATGATATTATTAATATTTTATACTCTTACTAATCCAGTAAACACCTTGAACCTTGATAAATCTGACACATTGTTCACAATTGTGCTGCCCATATTTACTTTCTTTTCCTGTTCATTAAACATTGGCCTGGTAAGGCTTCTTCACCTAAACACTCTTTCAGAAAACATTATTTAGTTGAATGTGATTCATTATTAACCTAGGGTTTTCGTATTTAACATATGCTGAATGATTACAAAAAACATAGTATATATATATGATGATTGCAACGTCTTGTCAGACGAGTGCCACTCCCTCAGACATTTAAAATCCATGAGCCCAAAATGCCTGAGGGAGTATCTATACAAATATGATCTTACAGAGTCTTAGCTTTTTACGACAGCTAAGTCTCTCTCTCAGTTCAAAATGTTGAGATCCAGCAACAAGCAAGAGCAAGATAGCCAGCAACAAATTCTTCTGCTTTGTGGTTTTTTAGATCAAAGATTTGCTTCTCCTAGAAAGGTTGCCTTCACTACGGCTTACGGGAGCCCTCTCCACCCCAATACACATACGCACACACAAATATACACGGTGCTAGTTGGCCGTTGACCCAGAAAAAGAGTTCATTCGCCCTTTGGAAGGTCTTGTTTTTAATCCTTCAGGGAGATTAGCCACTCTCCTCACCAAACCAGTCTGATGGAGAAACCAGTTTAGTCGCCGGTGACCCGACCATGAGGCAGGTAGTACTGGGTTACATGGTGCCAGTAGCACATGACATGACCTGACATATAATATATATATATATATATATATATATATATATATATATATATATATATACATACATACATATATATATATATATATATATATATGTATATGTAATGTTTTTATTGATTAGGTAGACGGTATAAATAAATTATACAGCGTATGTTATATCAGAAAATTTAAGCCAAAGCGTTTGCCTTAAATTTTCCAATGGCATTGTCTTGATACCTTATTTGTCCCGTCTGTAGAAACAGTCTTGTAATGATTTAAGCAAATACTTCCGAGATTGGAATCAGAACAACATATTTAGCTCTACCAACGTATGTAAAACTTTTCCCTGTTTTTACCAAATATAACTCTGATATATATATATATATATATATATATATATATATATATATATATATATATATATATATATATTTATATATATATATATATATATATATATATATATATATATATATAATTTGAGGTTGCTATTTTTAAGGTAGGGAAACCAATGAAATATAACGAGGTAAACACAAGAGTGCTCAATGCGGAAGTAGTGCAAGCTGCATTTTCAATTTGTCTTTACATAAGCAGTTATTTGTTGATACACAGTCATGAGCATGTTTTGGTATTCTAGTATTTAGTAACTAGAGACCTCTTCAGGCAAAACGCTTATTTCAAAAAGCCGAATTATTAATGAAAAACAAAAATAAACTTTCACAAAAGCAGGATTTGTTTTTTTGTAAAAAGGGTCAGGGGTGAATTTCAACTGTGTTGAGAACCTGGTTGATTGGGTGATGATTTGTTAATTTTTTTATTTTCTTAATGTTTTATTTACTTATTTACCCGTGTATTTAATCATCCATTTTCATGATGGTTCTAGGGAATGGAGTTTGTAGGGTAGAGTGTTAGGGAGTTAGGGTCTAAAGTCGAGGCCTTTGCCGATGTTATCTTAAACAAGTATATGGTTCGCCTGTCTACTGCCCGCTGCCAGTCTGAGGCGTCTAAGAGTAAGTGTATCTTAATGCATTTAATTATTTCTTTTCATTTTTTAATTCATATTCCTATCTGCGAAAAGGTTAGGATTTAACCGGATCTATTTACCATTACTTGGGCTTCTAGGGAACGGTGGATTAAAGGGGCCGGTAGTAGAGCGCGAAAGAAAGAAAAGAAAAGGAGGGAATAGGAAGAAGATGCATATGGGGGAGATAAAAAAGGCGAAGAAATGGAAGAGAAATAAATGAGTGACGGGGAAAGAGAGGCATAATTTGTTTAATAGTGGAAGTTGTGTTTACTCTCACTTAAACAGAATCAGTTCTTACTAGAACACCTCTACTATTTATTATTATTATTATTTCATTTGTTCATTTAATGTTGGTTTATTTATTGATATATTTATAATGTTTAAAACATTTCATTATGATAAGAATTGTAAACTCAGACTGTATGTCATTACTAAACTTATGAAGGTCAAATATAGTACTTTTTAACGACAGCGATAATGATTATTAAAAGGAAGGTGATTGGATTTTTTTCCAGTTATTGTCTACTAATTAGCAATGATATAAGTTTACTAAAGGTTATATTGATTATTAATAAATAGTGCACGTAGAAAACTATGTATAGGAAGTTATCAATTCACTGATATCTTACAAAACCCCCCGGAGTAGACGTATACAAGTATTATCTGGAGTTATTTTCAACATCTATGGCACATACTTTTGTGCATAATTTACCGTTTAAATTTCGGTCACACTAAGTGATTATGGTATATAAAATGTGTGAAAATTGATCTTAGCGATTTTAAAGAGTTTTATTAGAGCGTTTCACTTTAGTTAAAATATAACAATTGGTTTTAGGGAGACAAAGGGTCAATGTGTGTAGTGCATGTTTCCTTCCAGTCACAAGATAATTGTGTTCTTCCTATTTTAGGTAAAGGCTTTACCAGATTTTAACCCATTTTTGTTAGTATCTAAGTTAACAGCTAGGCAGCGTGCACGTCCACCACTTAGCTGAATTTTAGCTCGATATTAATGTTACAGGTGAATATTGTTCACGAGATTTGTAGGAAATTGTTATCAGGGGTGTGACAAACATGCATATGACAAATATTAATTCTGTAGTTGATGGATGGATTGGGTGGGATTATTAAGTATTTTAAGTATGTAAAAATTGTTTGTAATTGTTAAATATTAAAGGGATGCTTTATTAGTGCGTTGGTTTTACCAGGAAAAGTTTGGTTTTTTATGTAGTGTGTGTTTAGCGTGAAAGATTTGGATGTGTAGGTGTTTACCTGTCAGATATTGCATGTGGGTCGTGTCGGAGTCAAATTTTATTGCAATTATGAGGGAGTAATTACAAGTGAAAAAGCAGATTTGATTTGTAATGCCTACGATTTATTGAGATTTTCTTTTTTTTAATTAATAGTTTATCCCTATCCTTAAATTGTGTGATAAAAAGGTTTTAATTAAAGCAAAGAAGGCAAGGTTATTTTAGCTAATTGTAAGCTTTTGCTCTTTTTTAGGATATGCCAGTCAACAATCGGTTTGAAATTTTTACTTATTAGATCATTGTAAGTTCCAGCTTATGATGTTTATCTCTATAATTTGGGTTTAGGAAATAGCTTTTGTGACCTGTGTATCTCAGTGTAAAAGTATTGCTAGTGTGACCGATGTAGAATTTGCAAGTGGTGCAGTCCTCCTTGGCTCTAATAATAGCGTGACATAATACAGAGGTTTTGAAGCAATTTTTTTAAAGAGGGCATTAGGATTTATTTATACAGTTTCATGTTTTTATTACGAAAAGAAGGCTATCATCCCTGTAAAGACCGATCGTCTCAACCATTTAAGGATAGGAATGAACTCTTAAATAAAGAAAACAATAGAAAATATCAATAAATTGTAGGCATTTCAAATCGAATCTGCTTTCTCACTTGTTAATTACTCCTCCATATATCCAAGTAAATTCAACTCCAACACGGCCCACATGCAATATCCGACGGATAAACACCTACACATCCGAATCTCCTCAAGTACAACACCCACTAACTCCCCTTCCCCAAATTGTGGTTAAAAATATTCACCTGCAACATTAATATCGAACCAGAATTTAGCATAGTGGTGTACGTGCTCGCTGCCTAGCTGTTAACGTTGATACTAACAAAAATGGGTTAAAATCTGGTAAAGCCTTGACCTAAAATAGGAAGAACACAATTATCTAGTAACTGGAAACATACACTACACACATTAACACTTTGTCTCCCAAAAACCAATTGTTATATTTTAACTAAAGTGAAACACTCTAATAAAACTGTTTAAAATCGCTAACCTCAATATTGACAGATCTTGTATATAACATAATCACTAAGTTTGACTGAAATCTAAACGATAAATGATGCACGACAGTATCTGATATAGACGATGAAAATAATTTTAGATAATACTTGTATAAATCTACCCCAGGGGGTTATGTTACATATCAGTAAAGTGATCCCTTTCTATACATAGTCTTCGACGTGCACAAGATCCGTGGCTGTTACTATTTATAAATAATCAATATAATGTTTAATATACTTATATAATTGCTAATTAGTAGCAAATAACTGGAAAGTATGCCCAATCACCGTTCTTTAAATAAACATTATCGCTCTCGTAAAAAATGTCTTCATTTGACCATCATATGTTTAGTAATGACATATAGTCTGAGTTTACAATTACTATAATTATGAAAAGTGTTAATAACAAATTAATAAATATATCGATAATTAAACAAAAATTAAATGAACAAATGCAATATTAATAAATATTCGAGGTGTTCTAGTAAAAAAACTGATTTTCTTTGATAAGAGAAAAAACTACGACTACTAAACAAATTATGGCCCAACTTTTCCCGTTTCACCTCCTTATTCTCTCCGTCCTGTTCTTCACCTTGTTTATTAAGAAATCTGTTTTTGAAGATAAGTGCTGTTTCCTGACGAGATCTCTAGATAATAAATGTAGAAGACCGGACCCTGCTCATGATATTATAGCAACACATTGCTGCTTATGTAAAGGCAAATTAACTATGACAGAGATGCACCCCCAGTCTTCATTAAGACATGCATCAATAAATGGAAACTCTGATAAAAAAAACCTGTGATATATTGTATACTCTCTCCTGTGACAGTCATCTGTACTTAAAAAATATTGACTCTAATACAGAAACAGTGGTTGTTCTACATAAAGTTTTCATCACTATAAAATAATCAGCTCTGTGTAACGGAAGTGTGTTTTTCTGACATATTACTATATACAGTAGAACGCCGGGATACGGTATTAAAAATTAGTTATAAAATATAATCTGTTATATAATAGACATATATCTATTCAAATTAAGTAACAATAACACTGTAAGGCGGGGCAAATACCATATCTAACAGCCGGAAAAACAACCTATTCCACATCATACTCTGAAAAAAAAAACCGTATTCTAAGGCCACCGTATCCTGAGATTCCACTGTTCATATACCAGCAGGAAAATCTGGCGTCGCCTTAGATTTCATGAGGATAAACTATTGTTTCACGCCTCCAATTATTAGCATCGAAATCGCCAATTGGTGTCACTGCTCTAATCGGGGATCTACAGCCGTGCACTGGGAGAAATCCTCATATGTTTTCCCACAGTGATTTTGTCAACAATACAGTTAAAACTACATAACACTTTTTAGAACTTACTGTGGATGTTATAAAATAAATTTTATATGGTTTCCTTCGTGTAAGTGTAAAATGCAAAATCCATGTATCCTGGTTCAGATGTGCTCTAAACTTAAACATTGATTCCGAACGCGACCCCGACTTATACAAGAACCTTTTGTTTATGTTGTGTGTCGGACTTTTTATTTAGTACGGTGAAAACACGCCCTCGAATGCACTTGTGATGTTAGGCTCTATAATCTTGTTAAATACAATCAAAACAGTTCCGTTTCTTATTTAATCGGATTTTTATTATTTTTGATACTTATAAGACGTATAATGATATAACAGTTTCAGATACAAAAAGTACATTACATAGGGAACAAATTCACGCACACGCAGACACACACGTACATATGTAAAGGCATAGTACCTTATATATATATATATATATATATATATATAGAGAGAGAGAGAGAGAGAGAGAGAGAAAGAGAGAGATAGATGTAGTACATTAAATATATATAGAGAGGTAGTACATGAAAGATAGATAGATATATAGATAGATAGAGAGAGAGAGAGAGAGAGAGAGAGAGAGAGAGAGGATTAGATATAAATGCATTCATATATGGATGAAAGGGGGAGTGAAAGGCTGTTTACAAATGCCAGTGTAACTAAATACTTTTACTTATCTTGGCATGTGCACTGCTTTGCACAAAGATGTATTTACACACATTCTGATCGAAGACCTAACGGGGCATCAAGGGTCGATGTCCTGACACCTTACATTTCTTGCCCGGCGGGTGGAGAATGTCTAAACTAAAGAATAACAAACGGTAAACAGTCTTTTACTGAATTATACATTCTTATCAACTTTTGCACTAAAGAATGTTTCTTTTTATTTTTGGCAACTGACCATCGTTTCAAAGTCTTTCTTTATTTCACCCTAAGATAAATAGTTTATGCTAGGCTTGACCATTTTGAATTTACAACTAAACGTAAATGCTAATATATTTTTCAGTCATGTTTAAAATAGAAATAGACGCAATAATGTAGATTGACATATGACACATAGTAAGCATTGTATGAGCAATAAAAATGGTATTATATTGATTTTTAAATATTATTAATAGGAACACGTTCTAGGATTAAAATTAATGTATTATCATACAGTTATATGGAAATAGACGTTTTAATTCTTTTTTCTACAATAGAAAAAAAATTATCATAAGGCTTGCTTACACTTGAAGCAGAAACTACCAGTACTGAAACGAAGAGAGGCTATGTACTGAATCATAAAATATAATTACTTTACCAAATTTTTATAGATACTTGCAGGTAAACTTGACTCTGTTGTAACATAGATCAATATAAACATTCTTTTTTGAATCGATAACCTAGACGTTCAAATAAATACTTGTAAGATATTTATGCATTAAAAACGTGATTTACTCCAAATTACATCCAAGAAATGATTATAAGTTTACTTGTAATGGTTTCACATTTAATTTTTTACAATTGAACAATGCATCCAAACCGTTTTATTATATACACATAATTTTAATCGCATTATGTTGTCTGGGGTCGATGTATATAGGTGGCTTAATATAAATCTCCCTCGTGTTAGAATCTTTATTATAATAAAAAAAAGATCACTGCAGGCCCACATTGGCAAACTAGTGTTAAATATAAAAACGCGTTTGTGAGAAATACATTTGGAAGCTTTGATAGGTAATCTCTCAAATAAAATTGCATCTACATCATTTCTGACATGACGGGTCACTGGCTGTCAGTGTGCCAAATAAATAGTGTGAACATATATTGTCGGGGTACGTTTGTAAAGGCTAATATCTACCCTCAGCAAGATGTCGACTGCTATAACATCTATCGTTCCGTAATTCTAAGTGGTCAACCCTTATTATCATTTTATTTTTATTCTTGCACATACTATTCTTTAATAAACAAAAATGCATGTAATTAAACTAAGATAATCTCACTACAATATATAACGATGCTGGTTCATAGGCATTACTGCTTAATAAACTTATTCTACCTGTCTCGACCCCATTTACAAATTGTTTTCAACTTTGGTATATATTAAGTCTACCAAAGCAATTGTAGGATTTCTATGTGTTTGCTCTTCTGTTTTGTAACACTTTTTTATATCATTAAATAAGCTAATTTTACATATGCGCAACGGTTCCAAAATATCTCAAATTACATTAAGGACCTAAATGCTCACAAATGGTTAAATGTTACGTTAGTTAAATCTAAATCGTTTTAACAAGTTATTCTCAACATAGCAAAACAGAAACTAAATATTTACATATGAGTTCTCGATGCCAAACCTTACTAAAACTAATTGGTCATAATGTTAGTCCGTCTCTAAAACGCAATTGATCAGTAGTTTTTATATGTCAGCATTGTAATTAAATTCCGCATTGCTAATAAATCATCGTATTTTTAATACTATTCCTTTCTGTTACACGTTTATGCTCTTTTCTATAATCAGTTATTTCCGCCCGACTCCCATGTTGTCTTGGATACTAAGGTTAGCGACAGTCTCTCGTATAATACTATAAAAATAAATTCGGTGTACTTTTATAAAGCAAGGTTACACTATATATTTATAGGTTCTCTGGACGCAACACATTCGAATCATCTACTCGTGTCAAGTTTAAAAGAAAAATTATTTACATTGACTGCCCTTTCAGTGTTTAAACAGTAGTTTAACCAACAGGATAAAAGTTAGTAAATACAGATTTATGCATTTAAAATTTAAAGTATACTTTTCGTAATCTAAAATTGAGATTTAAAAACAATTAGGTTCTCTTGCATGATTTGACCCGAATTCTAGTGATTTTCCGTCAAGCCCGGATCGGGCGAGACCGGCACTCATCGGTGTCAGCCGAGCGTTGTTCAAATGTTGAAACGCTAATTCAGGGCACATTATGCAAGAGTACCAACAATTATATAGGGAGCGTTGTTACTTCGAATATGCATTTGTGTAAATATAAGCTTTTTTGCTATGAGTGGAACAATGCAATGTCTAATGTAATCCTTTCTAATTTTAAGATATTTTGTCAACTTTAAGTTTTATTTGTTTAATTTGAACTTTATACTGTTCGATATGAGAGTACATCGCTCTGGTTACAAAATCGTGGTCTTGTAAGGTGCTGGAAATGTGCTATTACATAAGCTGATTATTTTCAACGATTTCGTATGTATTATCGCGGGTCTAGCTCACGTAATTGCTATCTATGTATTTCGATAAGGTGACTTTACATTGTATCAAATCGCTCACGTTAAAGTGTGAATTAAGGCATGGATTAATATTTCTCCGGTTATTAATTAAGGGAAAATTGCTACGCGTGAACAATTTGTACATTTGCCATAAAGGAGTCCGTCTTGTATATTCCACTTTACAATACATTTGAGTTCTTTCGTATAAATGTCTTAAGTTAAGCTGACAAGAGGGTATGAAGTGATTTCACAAATTTGCACCTGACACTATATACTTAGGACATGCTTCAGCACAATATGAAGCTGTCAGAAACAAATGACCGCCAATATATATATATATATATATATATATATATATATATATATGTATATATATATACATATATATATATTTAAACATATATATATATATATATATATATATATATATATATATATATATATATATATATATAAATTATTCCCAACTCGCATTTAGGTAAAAATGCACGTTCGTACATAATTGAATTCGTTCAAAACATATCGTTAAACCAAAACAAAACAACATCTAAGTAAATCGCGGTATATCCAGACAGTTGACGAGATGGTCCAGGTGTAAGGGTTTAGGCTCATTACCGTTTGGTCCCGATTTCGAATCTCGCTAGATACAGCCACTCTGATGAGTCGTAGACCACGAAATACGTGTCAGTGGATAATTATACTTTAAAAATTATATATATATATATATATATATATATATATATATAAAGAGAGAGAGAGATGATGCTATTTATATATGATTAAAATCATTTAGTTATAACATACAACGTAACTTCATAAAATGTCACAATTTGAACCGTAAATAAATTCGCAAACATTTCTACAATCGAACTATATTTTGTATAAACTTCAATCGATGCATGGCTGGTACGCCACAACTAATTACAGTCATCAATGTAAACCGCCATTGTTTTACCTGTTGAAATATATCAGTGGAACATCAAGTACTAAAAGTGAGGATGAATTACCTCCGCATTCAGCGGATTCTCCATTCTAGATTTTTCCTGTTGCTACCAGAGAAGGCTGTCTGAAGATATTGGCTTCCTGATACGAGTAATACCTAACGTTGATGCTTTTTGTTTTTCTACTTGCTTTTGTAAAACTTAATTATGACCTGCAAAAGGAAAACAAAAAAAAAAAAACAATCCACCGTTTCCCCTTTTCCCATTTTCTCTTTTTTTTATCTATCCCACTTTCTAACTGATTTCCTAACTTAAAATATACCAAACCTTAATACTGTAACTCTTTTGTCATCTCACATTTCAATACACATTCATGTTCTGCAGGGTAGGAAACAAAAACAATAAAATTAACTCTAAAACAACTAAACAAAACACTGCAAATAAGCGATTGAATATACAAAAAGATTGAATAATTAAACTCTTCTACAAAATAACTGGACGCAGCAATAATACTATTACCAAGATAACTGGATTCGAAATTAAAAACTCCGTAAAGGTTTGATATACCGAGAAAACAACGAACAAAACTAGATAATTATATTTGAATTTTCTCTAAGGCAATATTTATCAAGAGTACTTCAAGCTTACGAAAAATATGTTAACTATCACATTGCAGGGTTAAAGTGAAAACAAGTGTAGCATGCATGCTCTCCCGTGAGTACACAGTGAACGAGGGATAAAAAATGACTGAGTTCAGCATTTGCCCCCCCCTTCCACCATTTAGCCCCAAAAGTCCCTGAGGACGTCCAATCCTGGTGAGAATTTACAAAGAGTGCAGTTTTAGGCCTAAACATATTTAAACTTGAGTTCTTCACCATGCAAAAAGAAATTAATAAGTTCATTATTCGCCCCCATCCCTAAAGCCCCGAAACGTCTCACAGGCCTGAACATATTTTAATTTGTGTTCAGCACCATCCAAAAACTGATAAATTGACATACACAGAAAATGTTGGACAAATATGGTAAAATAGTCCCCAAAATGGAGTGTTTTTATTAGCCCCAAAGGATCGCTTGCGGCACACTCAAGGGTTATCGAGATGTACAGACAAACAACATTATAAGGTAATCAGTTCGTTATAAATTGATGCCTTGGATTTTTATACAACTTTCTGAAAACAGAAAGTTGTATAAAAATCCAATGCATCAATTTTTTTAATAAGCATAAACGTGCCAATTTTAGCCATATGAACCTGAAAGTCTATCCTATGAGGGGGGGGCAATCGGAGTTTTCCCGGAAATACGTTCTGTTACGCTTTTTTTACTAATATCATATTTAATGGTTGCGCAAAATCTCAAAGAATTCCAATGCGTGGTTGTTGAGAAAAGTGCGGACAGACAAACGGACGAACAGACAAGCGTTAATTTACAGGTACGCTCTCCCTTTGTCGGAGGAGCAATTACGGAAAGTAAGCATTCATAAAAGAGATATGCCCTTCAATGTTATTTTACATGGAAACAGAGTAGCGAAATTAAAGGATCAACTTTGATACTCTTTACACACACACACACACACACACACATATATATATATATATATATATATATATATATATATATATATATATATATAAAGTAATGTGATTTATAATTTAAAAATTAAAAAAAAAATTTTAATTTAAAAATCAAATTTTAATTAAATTAAAAATCAGTTTCATAAGAAGGAACAACAACAAAGTCAATTATCTGTACGATCGTTTCGGAAATCCGTGCTTTTTATTTGTGGTATACATGAAGTAACGTAGAACAATTATACATAGTTTTTTTGGTAAGCACTGTCTCCTCATCAGCAAATTTAGGAGGATTTCTATTGAATTGAAAAGGCACCAAAAATAAACCTAGCATAAAAAGTAAGGCAGATGAATCTGAAAAATTGAAGTAAAAGGTTTGGATTTAAAATTTATAAGAAAATTAGTATAGGTTAGAGATAGAAATGAGTAGAAAAATATATATTTTTTTGAATTTACATAATAAATTTGATTTAAAAATATATAGATATAGTTACCTTTTAGTTTTTCTTTTTTTGAAATCAGGAACTGTATTTAAAGTAGTCATTTAGATGTTTGCTATAGCTTTTTATTTTATTGAATGATGAATTTTAAAAGGGCGACGCTCGTGCAGTAAATTGTTTCCGTTAGCGTATTTTGATTTAAAGACGCTACAGTTAATATCTATAGAGAGAGAATATTTATTTTGCAAGTTTTTAAGGGGATATAATTGTCATGTGTTATTGGCTTTATTTATTATTTGATTTACGAGTCTAAGGGCGGTAATTGGTCTAACTTAATTTATTAAAAAAAAATCTTTTTTTACTAATGAGTAATTTTTAATGATTTAAGGTGGTTTATATTTATTAAATTTAAACCAACGTTTATGATTACATGATAGAAGCTCATGTCTTGAATTTACTAGTTTGGTTGTGCTTTTTATATCTTCATATTTTAAAATTTTTAGGGTTTCTTTTGTACATAATGTACAAAATTTATCTCCTGGTTTATATGATTTGCAAGTCTCAATTATTTGCTATTTTAAGTTGAAAGAAATATTGCTATTTTTTAGTTGCCAAATATAGTTGGATAGAGTAGTTTGGTTTGATAGAGAGTTATTTTTAAAAGAATGTTTGTGCGTTGAAATTCTATGTTTTATTGGGCCAGATGTGGAACCAATATATATTACCTCTTGATTATTATGATTATTTTCCGTTAGTTCTATTGTTGGATTATAATGTGGTGGGTTGGTTAGTAATTGATCGGTAGATTGATTTAAGTTGGTGTTATTATTTAATCTGGTAATTGAGTTATGGCTGTTAATAGGTTCTTGTATATTTGGAGTTTTTGATACTGTGCAGCTATAGATAGCATTTTTAATTTTACATGAGCCTTGTAGGGGACATTTATTTTATAAAGAAAAAATAAATGTCCCGTACAAGGCTCATGTAAAATTAAAAATACTATCTATAGCTGCACAGTATCAAAAACTCCAAATATACAAGAACCTATCAACAGCCATAACTCAACTACCAGATTAAATAATAACACCAACTTAAATCAATCTACCGATCAATTACTAACCAACCTACCACATTATAATCCAACAATAGACCTAACGGAAAATAATCATAATAATCAAGAGGTAATATATATTGGTTCCACATCTGGCCCAATAAAACATAGAATTTCAACGCACAAACATTCTTTTAAAAATAACTCTCTATCAAACCAAACTACTCTATCCAACTATATTTGGCAACTAAAAAATAGCAATATTTCTTTCAACTTAAAATGGCAAATAATTGAGACTTGCAAATCATATAAACCAGGAGATAAATTTTGTACATTATGTACAAAAGAAACCCTAAAAATTTTGAAATATGAAGATATAAAAAGCACAACCAAACTAGTAAATTCAAGACATGAGCTTCTATCATGTAATCATAAACGTTGGTTTAAATTTAATAAATATAAACCACCTTAAATCATTAAAAATTACTCATTAGTAAAAATAGATTTTTTTTTAATAAATTAAGTTAGACCAATTACCGCCCTTAGACTCGTAAATCAAATAATAAATAAAGCTAATAACACATGACAATTATATCCCCTTAAAAACTTGCAAAATAAACATTCTCTCTCTATAGATATTAACTGTAGCGTCTTTAAATCAAAATACGCTAACGGAAACAATTTACTGCACGAGCGTCGCCCTTTTAAAATTCATCATCCAATAAAATAAAAAGCTATAGCAAACATCTAAATGACTACTTTAAATACAGTTCCTGATTTCAAAAAAAGAAAAACTAAAAGGTAACTATATCTATATATTTTTAAATCAAATTTATTATGTAAATTCAAAAAAAAAAAATATTTTTTCTACTCATTTCTATCTCTAACCTATACTAATTTCCTTATAAATTTTAAATCCAAACGTTTTACTTCAATTTTACAAATTCATCTGCCTTACTTTTTATGCTAGGTTTATTTTTGGTGTCTTTTCAATTCAATAGAAATCCTCCTAAATTTGCTGATGAGGAGACCGTGCTTACCAAAAAAACCATGTATAATTGTTCTACGTTACTTCATGTATACCACAAATAAAAAGCACGGATTTCCGAAACGATCGTACAGATAATTGACTTTGTTGTTGTTCCTTCTTATGAAACTGATTTTTAATTTAATTAAAATTTTATTTTTCAATTTAAAATTTTTTTTTTAAATTTTTAAATTATAAATCACATTACTTAATAGTGAATTAGCTCTAGGACATTTAACTATCGAGCTTATTATATATCTAAATTACAACGAGCATTTCCTGTATTTTAATTAAACTAGTAATTTCACTATTACATTAAAATACACTTAGCTCTTTAGACTATTATTCTAATCTCCTTTGAATTATATATATATATATATATATATATATATATATATATATATATATATATATATATACATACATGTACATGTGAGAATATTTGATGTATCATATATATGTTAAGCTGGTTACAACGTTTATGACTGTTTCTTGGAAGAATCGAAATTACATCCGTATTTTTTTTTATATTATTATACTGACTAACGCTTATACAATCTTAAATTTAGTACCACACCTTCGAAAAAGCAATTTTATAATATTTATTATTTCCTTTACATTTTCGAAAGTACATGTTATAACTAACAGCATATTGTTTTGTCTTTCTTTTTCTTATATAAAACACACTCCAGCGATATTTGATTCTTGCATAAATGTAATTTTATTTCGTGGGATGTGTTGTACTCTTCGTTTACAGTTAAAATCTAGCAAGTGCAAAGAAAATAATTGTTAGTTGTTCATGATTCAAATTTCCTAGACAAGTCAACCATAACGTGTATATGGACCAACTATTACTACATTGCAGCAATGATTGTAAAATTTACTCACAATTTCACGGGCGCAATGTTTTTATCATTCTGTAAGCTTGCACTATACATTTTGTGAAAGTATAAACTGTGTAGTATAACTAACCAAAACAGTGAAAGGTTCTATAGAATTTCATTTCTAATTAAGACAAATCTTATAATTTTCATAGTAATATGTTTGAAAATCATTATTTGAAATAGTTGACAATATTTTATATTTTATAATCTTATAATGACGAGATGGCGATACTCAAATAGATCATCTCCTTTACTTGTGAGTCCATTTTATCCTAACCTATCGATTCAGAAAGCCAAGGAGAGCAATCTATATAAACAGGTTGCTAAAATATTTATACGCACGAAAAACAGATAAGAACGGGTATCTATCCCCAAATAAATTAAACTACATATGCCCTATCTTTTGCTAATTTTGCTGGTAAAAACGTTCGGTAATTATACCACTCTTGATATTATCTGATTCAGATGCAATTTGTTAGGACCATAACATATTCTTGAGTACATCAGCTATAACTGACTTCGCAATATAGTAGAGAATGCGATTTTCGGTTTTTTAGTGTGAAATCCTTACAAAAGATATGCTCTTTATTAGTTCTTATACCTACTCCCATCTAGCACATGCATTTATGATAAAAAATAAACTATGTACAGTGACATAAAAATAGTGTCACTATTATTACATTTTTATTGGAGGTTCCTTGGTTTATTACGAGATTCCTTCAATAAGTAAAGCCTACTACTTTTTACTCAAACAGTCGAGGACATACAAAGATGAGAGTAATTCCATTAAAACGAGCGACATTTTGCAGTTCAAACTTATTTTTAAACATAATCAATATCAATCTTTAATGCTACTTTGCCAGCAATAACCGATGATTGGGTAACAGCGTCCATCACACCGTAAATAAATTTAAGAGAGAAAGTAAACCTACGGGTGATAGATGCATCAGTCCACTCACTATAAAATACAATTCACTTTTAACTGTTTAAGCGCATTAAAAATAGGATGCATTAACGAACGCCTATCAAAAAAAGCTTCTTTCTTCTTTTTTTCTTTTGAATGCCTATCAAAAAACCTCTATTCTGAATGGATCTTTTCAAAATTGTGAGCCAGGGTTACCTTGAAAAAAGACTGTTTGACATCCTATTTAATATGTTATCAAATTAAACAGTATTGATAACCACGATTTAACTTGGACGAATAATGAACTGATTTTTTTTTTAGAAAAAGCAATTGTGGGAAAATATAAGCCAATCTCTTAAGAAACAATAAGTACATGGGGGTAGTAGACTGGTTAAATTAGAAATATTCAAGGTATAATAAAATAAAAACTATTCAACTAAACATATTAACCATACGTATACACGTTTTTAAGATGACGATTTACGCTTACTTTGGTAAAATATAAACAAATATTTTTCTTTAATCAAAATATTACAAGGGAATTTGGATAATGAATCAAATCAAATCTATAATATAAAGCTGAACGTCTGTGTATATCTAGTCACAAATAGGCTCCTATATGGTTGATTATTATAGAAAACTGATCACATATAATGATAGAAGACGGAGCGAGACACAGAAATGGGTATGTTTGATCTAGTATAATGACGATTCATTACAATTCTGATGTCTGCGTACGCTCCTGGTCCACAACGTATGAAATATAAAAAATTTAAAAAGTAAAAAAAAACGTTTACAAGTGGTTTTGATATAGATGTACATAATAATAATTTGATAAGTATGTTTTAACTTAAACAGGGATGGTATGATAAAATTGTGGGGTCTGCATTCGCGTCTGACCTCCATAGAATGGAAATAGGCGCAACCTTTAATAAAGACTTTTCATATCTATCTGCGTAAGCATACTTTGAACGTAATGTTTCAGTCATAAGAAATATGGTATAATAAAATTCTGGGGCGTTCGTTAACGTCTGGCCTCCATAGAATTGAAATATGTCACAAGGTTTTTTTAATATAGACGCACATAGTATGGTGAGAAGTGTTTCAGTGTGAACAGGTATGGATTATGGGGGTTATCCATTTTATTTTTACTTTAATCATATTTACTTTGGTTTTAATAGCCCACAATTCGAAGCTATCTCTTTACAACCCTTCCTTTTCATAACCTATCATACTTTCATAAATCAGAGTCCATTTTCTGTAGGCTCTTTTTGAACCCAGTAAACGACGAGTACTTTTGCTAGCATATTTATAAATAAGGTGCAGAATGTTAATTCTCAGAACATGCATTCGCTGGTTTAAATTCTAACTGATATATTTTATATATGCTTAACAGTATATGCAGTGTTTAATTGCGATTAACTACCGAATTCTAACTGACCAACCACCCAAAATATTAAATAATATGTGTATATTTGTTTAAAGTACTTACACATGAATAATTGTCATCGATGATGATCCACGAATACTTTAATTATCCAGAAAAGAATGTTATATATGTGTGTATATATATGCATATATATTTATATATTACATATATATTACTAATATATTAGATACATATATATATTATATATAATATACATATATATATATATATATATATATATATTGCACACAATATTTATACTATATAAATATGTTAACATAAAATATATATATATATATATATTATACATATAAATATGTATATACACACATTATAACTAAACATATGTGTAATATAAACCTATACACATATTATATAAGTATATATATATATATTTGAAATAAATATATATTATAAATGTATATATATATTATATATAATATTAAATATATATTTATTTATTATATACACATATACATTGTACAATTATATATAGATACATAATATAAATATATACAATATAAATATATATAAGTTTTATCAATATATATATATACATTATAAATATATATAAATTATATAAATATATATATTATAAAAAATATATATATGTTATATAAATGTATATATATATACATATATATGTAAGATATATAAACATATATATATATATATATATATATATGGTATGAACATATATTACTATCATAGAAAAAATATATATTATATAAATATATATACATATAATATTAGTATATATATATATATATGTTGTATATACATACATATTATATAATATATGTATATTACATATATATGCATACCTATTATATAAATATATATATATTATATTTATATATATAAATATACGTATATATATGAATATATATAAATACATATTAATATATATATATGTATATATTTAAATATATATATATAGATATATATAAATAAATAAATATATATATATATAAATATATATATATATATATATATATATATATATATATACTAGCAACAGTACCCGTCGTTTTATGTCAGCCTCCAGAAAATTGACTCTGATTTATAAAAGTATGATAGGTTATGAAAAGGAAGGGTTGTGAAGAGATAGCTTCGAATTTGGGGGTATCACAACCAAAATAAAATATGATGAAAGTAAAAATAAAATAGATACACCCCATAATTTACTATACCATACCTGTTCACACTCAAACACTTACCACAATATTCTGTGGATCTATATTAGCAACCCTTGTTAAACTTTGTGACATATTTCCAGTCTATGGAGGTCAGGGTCGAACGAACACCTCATAATTTTATGATAACATATTTCTTCAAACTGAAACATAATTATCAAAGTATCTTTACGCACATAGATATGAAATGTCTTTATTAAAGTGTGTGCCTATTTCCGTTCTGTGAAGCCAGGCGCGAACGCAGACCCCGCAATTTTATTATATTATCCCTGTTTAAGTTAAAACATACTTATCAAAGTATTATTATGTGCATCTATATTAAAAACACTTGTAAACGTTTTTTTTTTATTTTATTTTTTTATTTCCATACTCTGTGGACCAGGCGCGAACACAGACCCTACAATTTTAATGAACCATTGTTCTGCCAGATCGAGTATACCTATTTCTGTTTCTTTATACATCTTCTATCATTACATGTAATCAGTTTTTTACAATAGTCAACCATATAGGAGCTATTCGTGACCACACACACACACACACACACACACACACACACACACATTCAGCTTTATATAAACTGGTGCCATTATTATGTATCATAGCTACCTTCAGCGGAGATTTTGTTTTTCGTTCTGTATTTTTTACCACACTTTCTTTTCGGCGAAAATAATGACTGGTTCCGTCTCAATTGTCAGCTGACCTGTCCATAGATGGCATTGGTTGTTTACGTCATTCCCTTATTCTATAAACTATTAGTTCGTATATTTACTGAATTAAAACATGGCTTCCCGCCAACTGAAAATCGTTATAAACATTTTATCTTATCTCTGAACTATTCTTCCACAATGCTTGATATTGACGGTCGGATATTAACAATGAGGACACCACCAGCATACGAGATCTTTTCATGACAGTCTCCTAACAGCTGTCAAATAGCCGAGTCTCGCATTTTCTGCCAAAACAAATACACTGTGTTATTCCAGGAATAAAGATTTACTTTTCGATACATGTAACTCGCATCTTAATACAAATGTAATTAAACAACGATATACCCACGAGGTCTGCGCTTGTGTTTTATTGATATTTATTTCAGGACAAACCCACTGTTTTTTTTTCTGTTTGATAAACTTACCGTTTTACAAATGGTGGCAGTTGATAATGCAGTATATCCTTAACTCACTTGTACTGTTTGCCTAGAAGCAAAGTATACGATCTATTCATGCGATAAACTTTACTTTTCTTCACTCGTATCATTAAGAAATCACACTATTTATGATTATAATACACATTCTATATATTCTCATAATTTACATTTTATTAAATATTAATATTTACCACCATCTTTATATCTGAATATATATTCCTGCTTTATTTTTAAACATAGTTAAAACCATCAAATTAATACAAAATAAATAATCTGCTACGCTTGTGTACATATATACAGAGGTGCAATCACATGAGGTCATAAGAAACACTTCGTTTTTTACCATGTTTCATGACTACTGCAATGGATTGTTTTTCCTTCTCTTACCTCATTCCCATCTTCTTAAACAGGACACTATGGGGGGATGCTTGATGGTCACATATGTCAGCGCGAATGAGCTAGACCGTCCATTTTTTCTACAAGTCTGATCATATCGCTTGTATATTTTTCTGGTTGCTGTATTTCGACTAGAGGATTAAAGACCTAACTCTTTGGGAGCGTTGAGCGCGACTGATCCCTCATAAGTTGTATTATATCAGCGTGGTTGAAGTACCATGTTGCGCATGGAATAGCGCCCTGCGCTTATCTCCGGTGGGCATTCCCGAGGCCACAATCATGTTAACGAAAACTTGGCCAATGGTTTTCTTGTTTTACGTATATGGTATTATGAACATCCAAATTGCCTAGCTTCTCTCGTACTGAAACTGAAACTAATAAATAAATGGCACCTTAATAACTAATATGACTAAGCCAGACGCAAACTAAAACAAAACCATTGCCTCGTGAGGCTTGCATTTACAAACATCCGCTGACTTAGAAACAAACACTAGGAGCCCAGGCCTTAATGTGCTTTATACTAAACCAGCAATATAGCATTAGCTTTTACCTCCTCTCTTCCGAACCCCCTCAATCCAGGACTGTACCTGAATAAACCAAGTCTCTTTGAGCATAGATGCTGCATTCTGCTTTGATACTCGATCCCAACTGCATGTGTTTAGTAAATTTAATGTGCATTATAATAATTGGTTTACTATCTCTAGTTACACGGATGCAGCTAGTAGCAGCACCCATACCTTTTCCTCATTCCACTGTCTACGTTAGTGACCTATCTCCAATATTGATTGAATCAACAAACTTTATTTTAGGTCAATTCTGACCACAGTGACCGAGGATTGTGTAAAAAATACCAATAACCCACAGCGAAATTAAAATCGCATTAGGATTATAGGATTATAGTAGAAAATCGCCCCAAACTTTAGACTACAAGTTGGAGAGCCATTACTCAAAATGAGAAACTAACATAAGAAGGGTGCCTGAGAAGTGATAGTAGATCACATCAGAGATGCTCTATGGTCAACACCGTTAAACTTCCTAGGGAACAGTGTACAAATGAGGCTACTGAATGCTTCAAACCAGCAATTGAAGCGAGCGTTCACACACTGAAGATTCTTTAGAAAACAATACTCTTCACAATGATTGTGCACTGGCCATCGATCAAAGGCAACATGCCTTCGGCAGACCTATCAGACATGAGACCAATACAAATAAACAAACTTTTCTAGAAGTTAGAAATTATTGTAAGATAGAAGCAGCCGTAGCAAAGAGAAAATATTTAGAAGTCCCTTGAAAAATTTTGAGTCGCAGAAATTAGGGACTCGAGATTTCTAGAAAATGTATAAAAGTGTACTAAATTATAGGCAATCAACAGTTCCTCTTCTATCCAACAACCTGGAGATTGTCTGCACAACCAAAAAGGCAATTCTGCTTGCCTTTAACTCTATATTAGAACCAACAAACAACGCTTTGTCAAATTTCCCTTTGCGGACTGATGTCAAAATGTATGATCTTTAAATACCCATTTCCTTGTTTGTGATGCCATAAAAAACCGGACGTCCTGAAAGCGTGTTTCCCCTATCTCATCCATGCTGTACTATTTAAAACATGTTCTGCTGAGATTTATCCCGTGTTCTCCAAACTCGTCAACAAATGGCTTACTGAATCTTGTTTCCTGATTCTGGAAAACTGTTTCTTTTATACTAGATTTCAAAAATTCTTACGAATTAATTCACACACTTAATTATTGCACCATTGGCCTCCTCGCCCTCTCTCTCTCTCTCTCTCTTCCCTCTCTTTCTATCGCCTCAATCTTTGAGTCCTTATTAATGAAGCACTAGATCGCGGCTTCATAATATTTTTTTACCAACAGTATAGATTTAAACCAGTCCGTTCTAACTGTAATCCTCGGACGTATATACAAAGCAATGGCTGAGGAAGAGGAAGCTAAGTTAGTAGCTTTTGACAGAGTTTGTTACGATGGTCTTTTTATCAAAATAAAATAATAATTTATTCCGGTACGCATACTTAGCATAATCACATCCTTCTCCGATAAGAGAAAAATCCAGATTGGTCATGAGGGTCGTACATTTGTACAACATGATTACACTTTAGTTGTGGCACATTGATCAATATATTTACCTTTATTACCTCTGATAATAATATATCACTTACCTCATAAGATTGTATCTAAAATGTGTATATTTTCTGATAACACTAGGCTCTATAACAGGCTTGGAGGGAAATGAATGCGACTGAGAGAGCAACTTCCAGTCCTTGATGGAATTGTGCTGCAACTGAATGTTACGTTAAATTCCGTCAAAATTAAGCTTAGTTTCATTTACTTATTACAAGAAAACTACTGAACTATTGCACTTCCTCGAAACTCTTGTGCTTAATATTCACAAACAACATATATTGAAACAAATACTTTGTAGTAATCATCAGAGCTGCTACCAGGAAAGTCGCCGAATTATATCGTGTTGGAATGTTACTCACACCCGAGAGTATCATATATCTCTATAAAGAAAGGATCAGCGCATGCATGAAATATTGTTGTCACATCTTGACTGGTGCAGCTGCAATTTGTCTCTCGAATCTATATAAGATGCAAAAACAGTCCCAGACTTAATAGGTCTCACCCAGAAGACCAAACTCCAACTTCTGCCGAATCGGTGAAATGTGAAACCCTTGTGCTTGTTTTAAAAATACTTAAATGATAAGTGCTCGGACGAACTCAAAGCACAAGTACCCCGTCAACTTCACACAAACCTGAAAATTTACAAAATTTCACCACTACAGATAACTAAATGCCGTAAAGTCTCCTACTCAAGGATTTTCTCCCATTATGCTACTAGACTTATTTAATTTTTTTCCAGTTCCTTGTTTTTTCTGTATATACTGGCATGCAATAGTTTACATATAAAGTGTATATATATATATATCTTACCGCCGAACACTGTACATAATAGCCATGCTAATATGGTCCCAAGTTGAAGCCCCTTATGAGTAAGGCTAACATGTTTTATGATTGTTTTGTGACCAATATTTATGGAGGACAAAATGAAAATTCACCGTTAAAATTCGCAGTGTTAGAGGAATTCTGTATTCGTATAAAGGAATGCCCCAGTTACATCTGTTGCAAACAAGTAGTTTTATGATATGAAGAATTCCATTATCCATTTTATTCTCTTTTTCCCACTGGTTGCCATTCGTGACAAAAGACAATGCAGGCTATTTGAAAGTATTAGAAAAACACGGAAGCACGAAAGTCTTGATATCACAAGAATTACTTTTCATCGATATATTTTGCTGTGATATTCATTAATACCGTACCAAAATAATATCAAAAATCATATTTTAAAAGCGTGCCCTCCTTTGCTCCATTAATCTGATATTGCCATCTTTTATACATGTATTCTATTACACATTACTACTGTTTACAATTAAAATTCAATAGTCAATAGTTTTTTATGCTCTTAATCAAAATCTATATCGAATAAGTGTAGTGAATGAACTCATTTTAAAACGAGATAATGATAAATACACAATAGATTGGCGTTCGATTCCTTAAATGTTTTATTAAAACGAATACCTGGGACACAACGAAGTTTTCCTAATAAAATATAGATCCTTTATTTTTCTTTGAATAATTCTATCCTTACATTTAATTTATTTATTCACATCAATATCGCAGTTACCGCCTAATGCAATAACACAAAATTACCCACCAATGTACGAGACATTAAGCCACTGCCATCTACTGCCTACCGTCAATAATTACTGCCACTTACATTTACTGATGTTAATCACCTTAAATTCACTGTTAGTGACCGTCTTAACCGTCAGTGTTTAGCGGTGCACGCCCTTGGATGGCACTATTATACACGGATGCAAGTGTATGAATATTGAAGACGGGCATTTCATTTCAAACAGTTAAATGCTGCTCGAGACTGATTAGGATTGATAGTGATCGACAATAATTAAACGCAAGTAGTTCCCTTAAAACGCAAATGATCACCAGAGCTCATCATTGAATAAACACAATTTCATTTAAAAGCAGTCTAATTGAGGCTGATAGTTGTCATGGCCGACAGTGAATGCCGCGAACAGAGACCGACAGTCTGAAAGACAGCGAATGCCTATCAGTAAATGCGAATAAATATAAACAACACTAACCTCCAGTGATCAGCAGTGCCCCCCCAATGCAGTTAGTATATGCCTGTCTCCTACAATGCCAGAAAAATGTAAACGGACGATTACAATTCGCAGCAGCCAAATAGATGTTGATATTTATCACGGCAGCCATCGACTTCCAGTTGCCTACGAGTACCCGTCAGTTATCTACCCAAACAAACACTACTAGCGAGTAACCCCTAGTTCAGAAAATGGCAGTCAGTGGATTCTGATATATATCACTGCTAGACCATGCCTGCCTCTCGAAGCAAAGTGATTTCTCCGTGGACACGGACATCAGTGTCCACTATTTTTCAGGGCATACAACCGTAGTTTAATTTTTTTAGAGGGAGGTTTCACTGAACTATCCTGACGTGCCATATTTCGAACGGTCAACGCCGGTACAAAACCATGCTAGTATATATATATATATATATATATATATATATATATATATATATATATATATATATATATATAAGCGAGATAAGACACTGATAAAATTTAGATGAAAAATCCTGAACCTCCACAATTTCACCGAAATCGTTACCCCAGGAACCCTAAGATTTACAATGAAGGGCTTTGAAGAAAATGTCCAAGACAACCCCTCGTTAAGATTAATCTGCCCCTCAAGCTCTGATTTAGAACTAGTTAGTAAGACAATCTTAGAGAGAATTACACCGCTGATAAAAGAGAAAATAAAATTCCCCCTCTGGCAATGCTCCCAAACTGTCCTCAAATGTTTCACTACACTCAAAGATAAAAAAAAGACTTAACTTTATAATTTTCGATATATGTAATTATTAACAATCTATATCCCCAATACTTCTTAATAAACCCTGATTTTCGCCAAGAAAATTTCCAATACAACAGATCTAGAAAGGAAATTATCCTCCTGGCTAGGCTTTCTCTGATTGACTTTGATGGAAAGTACTGGACCAGGAAAGATACCCCATCTTAATTTGACATTTCAATTGGGTTGCTCGACTCCGCACGATTTACCGATTTGGTCGGTCTCTACTTGTTAAGAGGGCTCAGCGTAGAATTCAAAAAGCTGCAGGGAGGCCTATATAGAGATGATGCGCTCTTAATCACAACAGACAGGCCCAGACAATACAATAATACCGAAAAGAAATTACAGGAGTTGTTTAGAAACTATGACCTTTCTATTGAAGTTGATCCTAATAAGAAGACATCCAACCTCCTGGACCTATCCTTAAATATAAATTCGGAAAACAGCTCCTCTTACCATAATCCTGATTTGAACCTTTTCTATGTGCATAAACAATCGACTCATCGCAGCTCTATTATCATTTCTATAATACTATCCGTCTCAAAAAGAACATCACGCCTATTAGCCGATAAGAAAACATTTAGCCAAGCAGCAAACTTTTACAATAATATCTTACGCAATTACGGATATAAGCATAAGATAGAATACATAGGTAACAAACTGGAAAACAACAAAAATAAATCAATAATTACGCATAACATGACCTAAAAGAAAAGCAATAACCCCATCCGTAACAACTTGAACAAGCATAATCCTTATCCAGAGCACACAAAGTCTAATATTAAGTCTAATAGCAAAGAAAATAAAAATAATAGCAATAAATTAAGGCGAAAAATCCATATACTTCAACCCACTTTACATCTCCAACGTAAAACTAATATACCAAAGGAATTAAACAAAAATAATTGAACAATCCTTTCGGCCACCCCATAGATACATAACTATATTAAATAAAAAAATCAATAAAAATATCTTACTCCTCTATGCCTTACATAGCACAACCGATAATAACATCAAACAACTCTAAAATAGGAAAAGCCCAGGCCATCCCGCTCAGATTCCACCCACAAAATTGTAATTGATGAAACAAACAACTTGCCACTTAAGAACGATTGCATGTACAAGGACGTAATTTATTCATGTACAGTCACTGAACTCCCAACCACAACAACAAGTGCTACTGATAGAACACCCAAAAATCGTATTCAAAACGCATTAACTACTGAACCAACAACATTAGAGAGCTCCACTGAATCCCGCAATGCCAACCCCATAAATAAGACACATGATAACCCCCAAGTTACTCAGGAACCCCATCTTGAAAACGATTCGAACATAATCATCCCGTCCCCGCTCTAAAAGTTTATCCCACGCCCATAGTAGAAACTCCGACAGCTTAAACACCATTAATGCAAGTTAAAATACCACATGTATATCGGCGCAACGGGAAATCTGATTAAACCGAGAATTTCCAACCACATAAGCTCCTTTAATAATGAAAATCAAAATAGCAATAGAGGCATCTCCCTAACAACTCTGATTAAATACCTCCAATATGGGGATATTCCATACTCGCTAATATGGGATTTATTGAAAAAATGCAAATTCATACACCCCTAAATCCAAATTCTGCAACCTTTGCACTTCAGAAGCAGTTGCAATAATAACATATCCTTAAGCCACGATAAACACCAAAATGAGCTTATTTCGTTATGCAAGCACAGGAAGAAAATTCAAGTATAGCCAGCTCAAAACCACTTGAGTCACCATACATCAACTAGTTTGGGCATGTGACCCCTATATGTATAAGTATGGATTCACGCTTGTATGAGTGTATATGTATGCACGCATGTATGGGTGGATGTTCATGCGCTGTAGCTATGGTAATATTTACGTATGTCTATATGCGTAATGCGTGTGCATGTTTGACAAGTATATAGAAACACCCAGCGGTAGATCTTGTTTCCTGGCTAGGGCAATGAACGCCGTTCTTCCCCATTCCCAGCATGCCCCACCCCTATAACTGAACATTTGGGAGTGCTTGAGTATAAGATATGCCTGAGCGGTTAGATTGGGTTGACCTTCTTCTAAAGGGTTGAGGGTACCGGATTGACAGTTCCTGGCTGCTGTTCCCGACTGGTAGTACAGGAGCCCTAACTCTTTGGTAGCGCTTAGAGCGGCTGCTCCATCAACAGTTGAATAATATCGGGTTGTTTGCAGTGCCATGACGCGCATGGAAAGGGACCCTGCACTCATCCCCGGTGGGCTTTCCTGAGGCCACAAGCCTAATTGGAGAAAGGTCAGCTGATGGTCTACTTGTGATGCATGTCTGAAGCTCCGCATAACCTCTTGTTTAGCTCCCCCTTACCGAAACTCTTAAAAAAAGATATGACGACAGTACAATCTAAAAATAAGCTTAAACCAGGATTAGGGACAAACAAATTCAACTTGCCTCCTCCCTTGAGGCTCTCATTCACAAATATCCGTGGGCTTAGAACTAACTTAGCTGATGTTGAAGCATTTCTCTTAACAAATACCCCGGATATCTTAGCACTAAGTGAGACTAACCTACACTCCTCCATTCCCTCTAACCACTTTAACATGCCTGGATATCTCCCACTCTGCCGTAAGGACTCTGACAGACATATGCACGGACTTGGAGTTTACATTCGTAATACCCTTCCCTTGACTAGAGAAACAAACCTAGAAACAGATGATCAAGCCTTTATGTGCTTTAGACTAAACGTGCAACACAGTATTAGCTACTATTATTTTCTCTACCGCTCTCCCTCGACTCAGGACTGCTCCATAATAAACAAAACCTCTGACAGCATAGACACGGCACTGTCCCTCGACACTAGCGCACAAATACATGTGTTTGGTGACTTTAATGTCCACCACAAAAACTGGCTTGGATTCTCTACTCACACAGATGCAGCGGGCAGCACAACCCATAGCTTCGCTATATCTCACTCCCTATCACAAATTGTTACGTTTCCAACCCGTTTCCCTGATCAGGAAGAACAACACGCATCACTTCTAGATCTGTTTTTGACCACAGTTCCCGATGACTGCATAGCGAAGGCCCACAGCCCAGTCGGGAACGCTGATCATGCAGTGATAATGGTTGAAATCGCCCTAAACTCTAGTCCCAAAACTGAAGAGCCAGTGCTCAAAACAACGAGATATTATAATAAGGCTGACTGGGAAGCCATCAGGGAACTAATTAGAGATGCTCCATGGAAAAATATTTTCTCTCTCCCTGCTGAACAGTGTGCAAACGAGACCACTGACTGGTTCAAAACTGCAATCGAAGCGCATGTTCCCATGCGGAAATTTTATAGTAAGCCCCACTCTCCCCAATGGTTTACGTCGACTTGTGCAACTGCCATTACTCAAAAGCAGCATGCATACCGTAGGTTTAACCGACATAAGTCCAGTTCAAACAGACTGAAGTATATAGAAGCTAGAAATAACGTTAAGAAAGAAATAGCGACAGCTAAGAGAGAATTTACGTAAACCACTAAAAAGCGCATCGAAGCACAAAAACTAGGAACTCGAGACTTCTGGAAAATCTACAACAGTGTAGTAAATAATGGGCAATCAACAATTCCCCCACTAACCAACAATCACGAGGTTGTCTCCTCAGCAACCGACAAGGCTAACATGCTTGCCAGTCGGTTTGCCTCAAACTCCACACTGGACCCTTCCAACCACCCCCTACCTGACTTTCCTATGCGGACAGACGCCACACTAGACGATCTGAAAA
The DNA here is from genome assembly GCF_053919585.1 of Euprymna scolopes. NCBI lineage: Eukaryota > Metazoa > Mollusca > Cephalopoda > Sepiida > Sepiolidae > Euprymna > Euprymna scolopes. The sequence continues at coordinate 54,153,149 of NC_136487.1, forward strand.
CCACCCCTGCTCAGGTGCATGCTATCATAAAAAACCTTGACACCTCAAAAGCATGTGGACCCGATCTTATCCCAGCTGTGCTATTAAAAAAGTGCTCAGCCGAAGTAGCTCCAGTTCTCTCCAAACTCTACAACAAATGTCTTAATGAAGCTTGCTTTCCGGGCTGTTGGAAAACTGCTTCTGTTGTACCAGTATTCAAGAATTCTGGAGAAAGGACAGACCCATCAAATTATCGCCCCATTAGCCTCCTCCCACTTTTTGCCAAAATATTTGAGACCATAATTAACCATGCTCTAGTCCATCATCTTACAGATGCTAAACTACTGACTGACAAACAATATGGATTTAGACAAGCCCGTACCACAGCAGACATCCTCACCGTGATCTCTGAACGTATATACCAATCACTGGACAAAGCGGGGGAAGGCAGAGCGGTAGCTCTAGATATATCTAAGGCTTTTGCCAGGGTTTGGCAGGAGGGTCTCCTCAGGAAGATTAGATCTTACGGTATCACTGGTAGAATACTAAACATAATTAAATCCTTCTTAGATAAGAGAAAAATCCAGGTAGTCCTCGACGGTCGCACATCTAAACAATATGATATAAATGCGGGAGTGCCCCAGGGTTCTATCCTTGGACCTCTATTGTTCCTGATATTCATAAATGACCTCCCCGACAACATTGCCTCTGAGATGGATATATATGCTGATGACACTACATTCTATGGCAGACACGACAGGAAGACGAATGAACACATTTCTAAAGAAATGGCAGAAACAATAGAGGAAGACCTCCAATCTGTACTGGAATGGGGACAAAAGTGGTTGGTCGCGTTCAATGCTGCCAAGACTAAACTAGTTTCATTCAATAATTACAAGAAACCCTCTCTACCACCAATAGCAATGGCCAACGACTCTTTATCTGAGAGTACGTCTCTCAAGCTCCTTGGCCTAACGTTCACAGGAAACATGAGTTGGAACAATTACATTGAAGGCATTGCCAGGGCCGCTGCAAGAAAGGTAGGCTCTCTCTACCGTGCTAGAAAACTACTAACACCCGAAAGTATCCTGTACCTCTATAAGGCCACCATTCGCCCATGTATGGAGTATTGCTGCCACATCTGGGCTGGTGCATCTGCTACTAGTCTCTCGCTCCTTGACAAGGTTCAAAAGAGAGTCGCAAATCTGATAGGCCCTGAACTGGCATCTAAGCTTCAGCCTCTGTCCCATCGACGAAATGTTGCATCCCTCTGCCTGTTCTACAAGTATTTTAGTGGTGAATGCTCTGGTGAACTGCAATCACTTGTGCCCCCACGACGCGAGCACCCTCGACAAACCCGACAGGCTACTAGATCCCACCCCCACACTGTAGAGGTCCCTAGATGTAAAAGATCTTTTTACTCCAATAGTTTCTTCCCCAGAACCGCAAGACTCTGGAATTCCATTCCAGGTCCCTGCTTCCCCAACAGTACTGACGTGCAGAAGTTCAAGTGTAACGTGAACCGACACCTTGCTGCCCAAATCCCTGCATAGTACCCCAGTAGTTGTTGCCCCTGATAGTAGCCCCCTACACCAAAGTGGCAATTTGCCTTGTTTGGGGTGAAAATGTAATAAAAAAAAAAAATATGTTTGTACATATCTATATATGTATGACTGTATGTTGTATATTAGTTGAAATTGGGTGGAGATGATATATTAACACGTGTCACGTGTTATCAAGTGGATGTAAGACATTGTTCTTTTAACAGACCGATAATAAACGTATAAATCGTATGGATGTTTTTTTTTTACACGGTGGGTACCACTTATCAAGGCCCGGAAACCACTCAGGGATAAGGGTTATTGTAAGTACAGTACGTTATGGTATATTTTCTCAGATATACTCTAGAGATATCCCTGCCACACGGGAAGCCATGTAGTTAGCCAGGGGACATGATATTAACTTGAATCATGTTGTATGAGACTTATTATATAGAATATTTTTACAGTTCATATGTAAGAATAATAATATATGCTTCATACCTTTTTTCTTGAAGAGATATGTATCTTTCCGCTGCTCCGTGACAACGATGAAGCGATCAGCACCATATAATTGAGACAACTGTTCTTCTTTGTGAAAACCATAAAACAACTCTTTATGTTTTTATAATATGCATTTATTAAAGTTGTCTTAATTTGTTTTCATAAGAACTGCAGTTTCTACATTTTTTGTTCATACAGTTCCCTCCCACCTCTCCGTCCACCCTTCTCTACGTCTGTCTGCTCAGGTGGTCAATCCTCAACTCTCTGAATCTCCCCAAAACTAAGCACATCACGTGTTCTCTTACGTCACCTAATTACGTGTCTCATTACAATCTAATCCACCTAGTTATTTGTTTATTCAAAACCAAAATAATGCTTATATCTATTTTCTATTTTCGCATTCTTTTTGCAATTTACACGTCAATCATTTATTCCCCAGTTTAGTTGTTTATTCTGCTAATCATAATAACTGATCCAGCGACCATCCGTCGCTCAAATCAATTAATAAGAATATAATAATAATAATAATAATAATAATAATAATAATAATAATGTTTTGACCATTGCCCCCGCTTGTAACAGTTAACTGATACTACACTATGATCACAGCCTAAAGGGTCATAAAATTACATGTAGATCTGTACATATATATGCATATGTTGGTATGTGTATATATGTGTGTATGCGTGTATATATATATATATATATATATATATATATATATATGGGTGCATGATCTTGTCTCCATTCATTTCATTTCCTTATATATGTAGATGCATATATATGTGTGAGCTTGTAGGCGTGCGTTTTGTGTTGAGTGTATATAAATATGATTATGAGCTGTAGTGTATATATGTATGTATGCGCGCGTGTGTGTGTGCGTGCATAAGCGTATGCATGTATGTTTATGTGTATATATACATGGGTGTATTTGTTTGTGTGAGCATGGACATTTAAGGGAGTTACACACCTTAGCTGTATATTAGTACACTCTAACTGTATATATCTCCCTGGACCATATAAATTACTTGGCAATTAGGGATTATCCCCCTCTTTAAAATAGAATCATTAGATAAACCCGGTCATTTGTTGATGTATGTATATCTTTAACGGTAGGTGCACGCCCCCTGTATGTGTATGTTGGACATATCAGTGTGCGCACCTTTATCTCTTTTTAGAGATAACACTTATATAGATGTTTTTTTTTGTTGTACGTATACGATGGTATGCATACGGAGGTGTGACTTGTATGTGTGCACACGATTATACCGATGTTTGGCCGTGCATATTCGCGTAGTTGTACACTCGCGCATGCATACTCGCCCGGCTGTATAAGTAGTTCCCTTTTCTAATATGCGTGTTTGCGTTATGATATGTATATATGTAATTGCGTGCACATCTGCACTAGTATAAGGATGCATGTGTATATAAGTCTCTATTCATGTATGCATGGTACGGATCAGTGTTTGAGCGTAAGTGTATGCTATGTATATGTATATGTGTATGACTGTGCGTGTGTATGTGCGTCTGTGGGTATATATGTGCTCATATCTGCACTTATGTTTAGGTTTGGCAGACGGAAATACAAGTAATCATTATATAAATAGTTAAAATCAGCCACTCTTGGGCGACCCCATACACAGCCCCACATTTAAATAAATTATCCCCATTATAAAAGTAGCTAATTAACTACAGTATATAAAACACTAACTCAAACATAAATTCTAACTCATCGAACAACAAAACAAACTCATCCAAAGATCGCCTCCAAAAAAATTTATGTATTTTAAATAAAATTTAAACAAACTTAATTAAACCAGATCTCACTACGACAACAAACTAATGAACTGACTATATCTTAACTAGTCAAGTCACCTTTAAATATACACTCAAAATTAAAAGAACCCAACCTTAAACTCACTTAAATAAGTAAACCTCCAAACATTCCATATTTTCAGACCATGACCGTCTCTACTCAACCTCATCCGCTCAGCCATCCGCACAGCAAAAACAGCACACCCCCTCCTTATCACGCACCCTCCATTGAAAATCACAAGATATCCATTTCACATTTGAACTTAAAATCAAGAGAGTAACCCTTTTAAAGAATACTACAATACACTTCCTCCCCCAGCCGAAAAAATTCCATTAAGCACCTGTATGTTCGCCCAATTTTTACCCTCCCCAGTCTCTCTTTATCCTCTCTACTTCACCCCACTCTCCTCTTTCCCTCATTAAAAGGCTTCCCTGACCAACTATCAACAAGAAAACGAACTAGCTTCCTACTAGGACTCGTACCAGAAGCAAGCCGTACAACGCACCTTTCTGAATATCATATCCAGGATAATCTTGACATTGTCCTACCTATACTATTGATTTCGAGGTCCATTGCAGACTTAACTCAATGCTCAAATTCTCTTACTCACTCAATATCGTATACACATTGTCAACACCGAGAAAGCATTTGGACTACACCAACCAACACACACTCAACGCAACAACGAATAAGGCTGCCCCGCATACATTTCGAAAAATCAATAAGGAGCAATAGGTTTTCGCTATATGGGACTATTACTTTCTCCTCTGGACCTATTTTCTCCCCACCTGGATTTTTAACCCCGAACGACATTGGACTCCTTCCGATAATTGATTACCCAGGTTGTATCAACTTCTCTTTTCGTATAATTTTTTCCATCTAATTATACACAACCACTCAAAAACAATTTTCAATAATTATGCGGAAAAGCAAAATAGCGTCCACTCGCAGCTGAACATTTTACTAACCACATTTCATTTCCTCTGATGATATGAGCCATTGTTAAAATCCATAGATTAAGGAAATTAAAATAACCCCTTCTATATAGTCAAAACAATAAATATTATCAAACAATAAATATTGTCAAACAATAAATATTGTCAAACAATAAATTCCTAAATCGAATATATGTCTCTATATGTTGTTTCTTCAGAATGTAAAATTTAACCCCGAAACTTATATATATATATATATATATATATATATATATATATATATATATATATATATATATATATATATATATATATATATATATATATATATATATATATATGAAATAAAATGGAGGTGGAAGGACCTGGATACTCAACGTTTCGCCCGATTTATGCGGGCTTCTTCTAGAGGGATGGTCATTGACCATTTAGGTTACACCACCACAGATAGTTTTATGGAGACATTATCTCAAGGAGGGTTCCCTACCAAGTTCAAAGGTCCCCTCCCGACGTCAATGACAATCCATCTTGAAGAAACCCGCATAAATCGGGTGGAACGTTGAGTATCCAGGTCTTTCCACTTCCATTTTATTTCATATCGTTGGATTTAATCCAGCTCAACAATCATATATATATATATATATATATATATATATATATATATATATATATATATATATATATATATATGTAAAAAAACGTTTTTTAAGTTTGTTTTCATAATATTATGTTATATTCCTGCACGTCATCAATTGAAAACGAATAAAGAAAAGTTATAAGAAGCTTATATACTTTTCGTATTCCTTTTTATACATTTCCATTCAGATATATATATATATATATATATATATATATATATATATATATATATATATATATATATATATAAACAGCAAACCCATGTGTCCTTGCCAGAAGATGTTTTGGGGTGCTTGTGGTTGCGATATATTTATACAGGCACTTTGAGCATTTATTCAGTAATACCCTTTTATCTCCTTAATTCGAGAACAGGAGAGTCCTGTTTCCGTTTGCATGTCCTTCATCTCGCGATGCACATTTCTCTCCCAGTTACCTTTATACCATTCAAACTGACGATCAAATTAGCGGTAATAGTATTCAGTTTGTATCATTTTGCACTCGTCATTGATAATCCAAAAAGCCGAGTAAATGGACGTTTCACCATTGAACACCTCAATAATAACACGTTAAATTAAGAGACGAGAGTTATATGTCACGTACTGTCTGGGTCTCGTGATGGTGTTTACGCTGAGACATTCAGAGACATATCAGTAATGGATAATGAAGAAATCAATCTCAAAATGCGACCAAAATTCGCAGCTGGAATTACAAAAGTAAGCACGATTATTGCATTATATATCAATGATTTGTTTACAATTGTACTAAAATTAGTTATTATAGACTAAATTTTCACGAAGTTGAGAGTAAAATTGAGTGGCCACTGTCTACGATGACACAATAAACCGTCCTCATAGGTGATTTAGTGTTGCGTATTTCATCTTATATGAGCAGCTATTATCAGTAAAAGACCGAAAAACACATTTAATTATATCGAGATGTCTCTTTTCCAGGCAGGGTGTTAAATATTATTCTTTCTTGTTATTCACTCGCCGTCGCACACACACACACACACACACACACACACACACACACACACACATACACACACACACACATACACACACACCCGCGCGCACACACACACATATATATATATATGTATAAAATAAATAAATATACGAATGTATAAATTTATGCGTAAACTTTAAGTATTTACTTCAACATTGCTCAATACCTATGTAGAGCTAGGTAGTAAGTTATAAAATATATATGACCATTAAGCTACACAGAATATTCCGCGTTTCATCCACGCAAGGATTCCTCAGGCTTGTTAGCCTGATGACTCCTAACGTGGATGAAACGCGGAATATTCTGTAAGCCTCAGGAGTCCTTACGTGGATGAAACGCGGAATATTCTGTGTAGCTTAATCGCCACCTATATATATATATATATATATATATATATATATATATATATATATATATATAAAAGCGAAAATGTGTGTATGTATGTATGCGTGTATATATGTTTGTATGTGTGTTTGTAGTTCTTGCAAAATCTTTCGACACGGGTCACAGATTATTTGTTGATCGATATCATTTTAAAGTTCCAACCTTCGCCCGACAAATATAGAAAAATTGGCCAAAAATATTAATTTCTCCATCCTAAAATCATCAGTTTTTCTACAGGGAGGGGTCAGCAAAAACCGTCCTCTCATGACAAGTTCGGTTCTACGCATGCGTCATACGACGTCGGAACATGATTTAGTTTAAATATAAAAAAAAGCAGGCACAATTTCGTCGACGTCATCGTAGCCCAGTTACTTATAGAGCAGCCTAATTATCTAAAGGCTTTGGGTTCGTGATGTGAGATGTCTTTTTTTTTCGATTTTTTAAATGTAAATATTGAAGCAGGGTTATTTAAGCCATTTTTCACCGGTTTTTTTTGGAGGGGGGTATTTTTCAGATTTTTTAACGTAGTTTAAACGTTCGTTTGTCTGATTCGCGTTTTTTTTTTGTTTTTCCGATTTTTACATATAACATCGTTCGTTTGCCTTACATTATTTTTATGTGTGTTTTTTTAATATTTACTTCGCTTATTCTTATTTTTGATTAACACCTCCCATCCCCGCCCGAACACACACACCTCCTAACACCCGGCCAACGCCGGGTACCCCCCCTAGTATATACATATATATATATATTTTTTTTAATTTTATTTTTTTATTACATTTTCACCCCAAAACAAGGCAAATTGCCACTTTGGTGTAGGGGGCTACTATCAGGGAAACAACTACTGGGGTGCTATGTAGTAATTTGGGCAGCAAGATGTCGGTTCACGTTACATTTGAACTTTTGCACGTTAGTACTGTTGGGGAAGCAGGGACCTCGAATGGAATTTCAGAGTCTAGCGGTTCTGGGGAAGAAACTATTGCAGTAAAATACCTTTTACATCTAGGGATCTCTACAGTGTGGGGGTGGGATTTAGCAGCCTGTCGGGTTTGTCGGGGTGCTCACGTCGTGGGGGCACAAGTGATTGCAGTTCGTCAGAGCATTCACCACTAAAATACTTGTAGAAAAGGCAGAGGGATGCAACATTATGTCGATAGGACAGAGGCTGAAGCTTAGATGCCAGTTCAGGGCCTATCAGGTGTGCGACTCTCTTTTGAACTTTGTCAAGGAGCGAGAGACTAGTAGCAGATTCACCAGCCCAGATATGACAGCAATACTCCATACATTCACGAATGGTGGCCTTATAGAGGTACATGATACTTTCGGGTGTTAGTAGTTGTCTAGCACGGTAGAGAGAGCCCACATTTCTTGCAGCGGCCCTGGCAATGCCTTCAATGTACTTGTTCGAACTCATGTTTCCTGTGAACGTTAGGCCAAGGAGTTTTAAAGATTTACTCTCAGATAAAGAGTCGTTGGCCATTGCTATAGGTGGTAGAGAGGGTTTCTTGTAAGTATTGTATGAAACTAGTTTAGTCTTTGCAGCATTGAACGCGACCAACCACTTTTGTCCCCATTCCACCACAGATTGGAGGTCTTCCTCTATTGTTTCTGCCATTTCTTTAGAAATGTGTTCATTCGTCTTCCTGTCATGCCTGCCATAGAGTGTAGTGTCATCAGCATATATACCCATCTCAGAGGCAATTTTGTCGGGGAGGTCATTTATGAATATCAGGAACAATAGAGGTGCAAGATAAGAACCCTGGGGCACCCCCGCATTGTTTAAGTGTACGGCCGTCGAGAACAACCTGGATTTTTCTCTTATCTAAGAAGGATTTAATTATGTTAAGTATTCTACCAGTGATACCGTATGATCTAATTTGCCTGAGGATCCCTCAGGCAATACCCTGTCAAAAGCCCTAGATATATCTAGAGCTACCGCTCTGCCCTCCCCCGCTTTTTCCAGTGAATGGTATATACGTTCAGAGATCACAGTTAGGATGTCTGCTGTGGAACGGGCTTGTCTAAATCCAGATTGTTTGTCAGTCAGAAGTGTAGCATCTGTAAGGTGCTGGACTAGAGCATGGTTAATTAAGGTCTCACATATTTTGGCAAAAAGTGGGAGGAGGCTAATGGGGCGATAATTTGATGGGGCAGTCCTTTCGCCAGTATTCTTGAATACTGGTGCAACAGCAACAGTTTTCGAATAGCCCGGAAAGCAATCTTCATTAAGACATTTATTGTAGAGTTTTGAGAGAACTTGAGCTACTTCGGCTGAGCACGTTTTTAATAGTACAGGTGGGATAAGATCGGGTTCAAATGCTTTTGAAGTGTCAAGGATTTTATGATAGCATGCACCTGAGCAGGGGTGGTTTTCAGCTCGTCTAGCGTGGCGTCTGTCCGCATAGGAACGTCAGGTAGGGGGTGGTTGGAAGCGTCCAGTGTGGAGTTTGAGGAAAACCGACAGACAAGTATGTTAGCCTTTCGGTTGATGAGGAGACAACCTCGTGATTGTTGGTTAGTGAGGGAATTGTTGATTGCCCATTATTTACTATCCTGTTGTAGATTTTCCAGAAGTCCCGATTTCCTAGTTTTTGTGCTTCGATGCGCTTTTTAGTGGTTTCAGTAAATTCTTTCTTAGCTGTCGCTATTTCTTTCTTAACGTTATTTCTAGCTTGTATATACTTCATCTGTTTGAACTGGACTTATGTCGGTAAAACATACAGTATGCATGCTGCTTTTGAGCAATTGCAGTTGCGCAATACGACGTAAACCATTGGGGAGAGTGGGGCTTACTATAATATTTCCGCATGGGAACATGCGCTTCGACTGCAGTTTTGAACCAGTCAATGGTCTCGTTTGCACACTGTTCAGCAGGGACAGAGAAAAATATTTCTCCATGGGGCATCTATGATTAGTTCCCTGATGGCTTCCCAGTCATCCTTTTTATAATATCTCGTTGTTATGAGCACAGGCTCTTCAGTTTTGGCCATTATCACTGCATGATCAGCGTTCCCGAGTGGGATGTAGGACTTCGTTATGCAGGCATCGGGAACTGTGGTCAAAAACAGATCTAGAAGTGATGCGTGTTGTTCTTCTTGGTCAGGGAAACGGGTTGGAAACGTAACAATTTGAGATAGAGAGTGAGATATAGTCAAGTTATGAGTTGTGCTGCCCCCTGCATCTGTGTAAGTAGAGAATCCAAGCCAGTTTTTGTGGTGGACATTAAAGTAACTAAATACATGTATTTGTGCGCTAGTGTCGAGGGGCAGTGCCGTGTCTATGCTGTCAGAGGTTTTGTTTATTATGGTGAAGTCCTGAGTCGAGAAAGAGCGATAGAGAAAATAATAGTAGCTAATATTGTATTGCATCTTTAGTCTAAAGCACATAAAGGCTTGCTCATCTGTTTCTAGGTTTGTTTCTCTAGTCAGGGGGGGGTATTACGAATGTAAACTTCAAGTCCGTGCATGTGTCTGTCAGAGTCCTTACTGCAGAGTGGGAGATATCCAGGCATCTTAAAGGTGTTAGAGGGGATGGAGGAGTGTAGGTTAGTCTCACTTAGTGCTAAGATATCCGGGGTATTTGTTAAGAGAAATGCCTCAACATCAGCTAAATTAGTTCTAAGCCCACGGATATTTGTGAATGCAAGTCTCAAGGGAGGAGGCAAGTTGAATATGTTTGTCCCTAAGCCTGGTTTATGCTTATTTTTAGATTGTACTGTCATCATATTTTTTAAAGAGTTTCGGTTTAGGTAAGGGGGAGCTAAACTAGAGGTTATGCAGAGCATCAGACATGCATCACAAGTAGACCATCAGCTGACCTTTCTCTAATTAGGATTGTGGCCTCAGAAAAGCCCACCGGGGATGAGTTCAGGACCCCTTTCCATGCGCGTCATGGCACTACAAACAACCCGATATTATCCAAATGTTGATGGAGCAGCCGCTCTAAGCGCTACCAAAGAGTCAGGGCTCCTGTACTACCAGTCGGGAACAGCAGCCAGGAACTGTCAATCCGGTACCCTCAACCCATTAGAAGAAGGTCAACCCAATCTAATTGCTCAGGCATATATCATACTCAAGCACTCCCAAATGTCCAGTTTTAGGGATGGGGGTGTGCTGGGAATGGGGAAAAACAGCGTTCGTTGCCCTAGCCAGTAAACAAGGTCTACCGCTGGGTATTTCTGTTGAATCACTGAGATAGTGTCTCTTCGCTTGACTAATAGGCAAAGAAGGAGTATGGAAGCCGGGCGATAGACAGAACCTATCTACCCCTTAATCAGTTTAGGTTTGCAAACAGGTGAATTTGTTTGAGTCACCAGTTCTAGGAAGGTTGTCATCCAAGACTGAAGAGTCCTCCCTCCCCTTAGGTTTAGTTTCAGAGTTTTCCTTCTCCTAGACGGATGATCTGGGAAGACCTACTGGGTCCGTCAGGACTGAGAGGGTTTTACCCGAGCCTAGGTTCTAATCCAGGTATTTCTGCGACCCCGCGTGGTTAGTTAGTGTTACTGGGTTAGTTTGTAGGGGTTATATCTCTGCTGATTAGTTACACACCTCAAAGTTATTTAGGGACATTGCTAATTAATTGTTAATGGATAAAGGGTGTGAGTGGAGTTCATGCAGTGTAAGCATCTATGATTGTAAGAAGGCTTGTTAGGGAGGAGATAATGTGGTTTGAGTCTTACCCTTTTTATTTAATTTATTTATTTTTGCTTAGGTCTAGGATAATGTTACACTATGAGTAGGTATATATATATATATATATATATATATATATATATATATATATATATATACATATATATATATATATATAGACTCAACAAAATCAGTGCATCCCTCACATTTCTTCACATATTTAAGTATATCTCCTTGTGTTACAAAATACTGAACAATTATTTTTGACACAATGAAAAGTAGGCTGTCTGCAGCATATATAACAGAGTGAACTTATTTTCCTCTAAAGATAACTCAAGATATATCCATTAAAAGCTAAATCCCGTGCATAAAAGTGAGTTTTAAACACTGTCTTTTTACATAGGCATAACCACTTATCAAGGCCAAGAGGTAACTCAAGGATAAGGGTTAAAGTGTGCAGTAGACATTGGACACTATAGTAAACATTAGTAATTAACATTTGTTAAATTTGATAACTTATATAGAACGGCTCATCAAGAACTTATTTACGTTAGACTTGAACACAACCATATTATAGTCAGCCGGAAAGCAGGAAAACGGAAGACAATTCCACAGGCGTGCAGTTCTTAGAAAGAAGCTTTGTACATGGAATCTACGTTTAGGTTTAGGAACAGATAAAAAGTGGGGGGAATTATTGATAGTGTGTACAGCTAGACGAGTGTTTCTTGTGAAAGTTTGGCGAGGGGGGACCATAGATTGAAGCTCAGTTGAACGCCTTCCATGAAAATAGCGATA
>NC_136487.1:54170377-54200377 GCF_053919585.1 Euprymna scolopes
TATGAAGAATTTTCAGTATATACTTCACTACATCCCACTACATGGGTATGGTTATGAAGTTAGACATCGATGTATAACTACGCACTATCTCCCGCATTATATCCTGTAAGGAATACTAACGCATTTAAACCTGGCGATTCTTTTATGGAATTTAAACGCTGAAATGCAAGCACCTTAATTCCCATGTTTTTTCAGAACTCATCATAAACATATGCACATACATACATACATACATACATACATGCATACATACATACATACAAATATAAAACAATGCATACAACTATATATGTGTGAGAGGCTGACATTTTGTGTGTATGAGTGTAAGAGCATTACGCACACTCTATCAATAATTGAATTTCGTTCCCTATATTAGGAAAACCTTAAAATTGTAGGACAGATATTGTGATGTGAATATAGAGTGCACGTGATCTTTTTGCAGTGAACTTTCATCGAAATAATTCAATTCCGCTCTTAGAAAGATATTTGATTTTAATTGCATGCACGGTTTAGTAGTTACATAAACGAAGTCACGGTAATAATACATTTGTAAAGAATTTTTGAAATTAGGAGTAATTAAACCGTGTTAATAGTGTAGTTCTATTTATTAATCCAGACCTTTACTCTTGCCTTTTCCCTGCAGAATCGATTTAAGTCAGACACCCCCACACACACATACACACACCCACACACACACATATATATATGTATATATATATATATATTGCAAGAGATAGATAAATCGAAATATTCTGCTTCTCAACATATATATATATATATATATATATATATATATATACTCGGGTTTTTTTATATTCAAAAGTAATGGACTAATGAATTCAACGAGGTTGTTAGATAGTGCTCAATAAAAAGAGCTGATAATACTTGTTTATTGTTATATAAACATGCTCACATCCCGCTGCTACAAATAGCCACTTGTTTCAATCAAACAACAGATATCATCAGGCAGCGACTTGACTATTCAAAAGTTCAATGAATAATGGATTTTTATTTTAGGTAGGAACTCTTTAGAAGTTGGAGTTAAAAAACTTAAAACACAGGACTTTAATTAAATAAAAAAGTAAAAAGGGAGAGGCAATTTAAATAAAGTTAAAAGATTACAATGGGGAGAGAGTGATTGAGAAGAGAAAAAAAAAGGAATAGAGACAGAAATAGAGAAAGAAAATATAGAGAAAACAAAATAGAGAGAAAAAGAAGAGAGAATATATATATATATATATACATATACACACATATATACACACATACACACATATATACATATATATATATATATACATATATATATATACATATACACACATACACATATACATATATATATATATGATATGGAGAAGAAAAGAAAAAAGAAATAAATGGTTATAATAAAGAGAATAAGAACTAGAAGGAAAAGGAAAGAATAATGAGATCTAGTTAAATAGAGAAAGAGAGAAAGTAAGAATTTGACAGTATATAGAAAAAGAAAAAGAAAAAAGAAAAAGAAAAAATCTGCGTGTCAACCAATTTATGAACAATTATACAATTCAGTAATGAAACATATTATTACAAATACAAACAGAAGATACAATCCAAGCGTCAGAAATGAACGTGTCAAAAAAGGCAGTGAATGTATTCGGCTAGCATATTTATCCTCTTACATACGTCCACGAGTAAAATCAACGCAATTCAAACATACGTCTACCATTAATTAGGCCCTTTATGCTAAATGATATAAGTTTAAAGTTTTCGCGTTTTTATTAGATAAATATATGAATAAAAGAAGAAAATAATGATAAAACAATATTAAAATTATTATTAATAACAATAAACATAATAGTAATGATAATAATCATAATAATAATAATAATAATAATAATAATAATAATAATAATAATAATAATAATAAAAACAGAATAAAATTAATATTTATTATCTTTTTAATATAACATATTTAGCCATAAGAGGGGATTAAATAAATTAAATAGGTCCAATAATTATAAATAAAAAACTACTAATATTTATGTATATAAAAAGAATACAATACAAATATATATATATATATATATATATATATATATATATATATATATATATATATACACACACATATATATACTCAAATATACATACACATACACACACATATATATATATACATATATATATACATATACATGCACATAAGTAAAGGTGTAACTATACTATTAAGTTGGAAGTTTAAGCTATTTAAGTATAGATATAAAGTCATATTAAATCACAAAATAAAACATTCAATACCAGATTACTAATAACACAGATACAAGTACACTTACCTATAAATATATTCAGGCAAAAGAAGTAATTAAATCAACGAAATACTTCAAAAATAGCGACGCACAGGTAGATAGTACCCAAATTAAAAATAATAAGATACATATGTATATACTCACAGAGAACCAACCGGCATACTAATAAGCATATATATACATATATATATATATATATATATATATATATATACATATATATATATATATATATATATAATCTTATGTATACACATACATACAAAAAATACACAAATATATGCACACAATCATATACTAATAAACAACAACGCACACACACATATATATACTCACACATAAATATGTATAATTTACATAAATTATATATATAGAAATACATAAGAATACAAATAATTTGGCAAGGGTACAGATAGATGCATACACACATAGAAACATACAAATGGATTGAATAAACATGGGTGGGTATACCAAATAATATAGAAATATATAGATCTAAGTACACACGGTCATAAAATAAATACATAGAGACATACATATACACATAGACACACAGGTATATAGGATAGGAGAAGTAAAGAATGAAATCAGGAGAGGAGAAAGTATATTAATAGAATATTAATAAATTATAGAAATCAGTGACAATTTTTAATTTATTTAAATTTTATATCTAAACTAAATTACTTAAAAGATGGGTTTATAATGTTTGCAATTAATTGAATTTTCGTGCTTCTTATTTAATAATTTATCTCTTTCTCTAAAAGTAAGTATAAATAATTTCTCATAAAGACATAGGTAGCAAGGCGAGTTTAAAGATGAACAGGTTTTCGCTTTCTTTAAAATTTTCCAATTTACTATTGGGGAGTAACCTTGCTCTACTAGTTCATTGTAATATTTAGACAACGAAGTTCTATTTTTGTACTCATTATTTTCAAAAGAGCACTTGTGACCGGTAAATCTTTCTTTAAAATTGTTATTTGTCATTCCTATGTAATATTTTTTTTCATTCGGATTTTCCTTAGTAGAAATAGTTGCTTGGTACACTACAGAAGTAATTTGACAATTTCCTTTAAGAGGGCATGTTGATTTAATTCTACAGTTACAACTTTCGGTAGCAATGGGTGTGCTATTTTTGTTTAATATTTTGTTATTATGTTTTTTAATTATTTTTTCAAGGTTTTCATTACAGCTATAACTAAGTTTTATTGTATTTTTATTGAAAATTTTATGTAGTATGTTATTAATATGGAAGTGCTTTTTAATTAAGTTTAAGAATTTCATTCCTAGATTTGTTTTAAGTTTCAGATTAAAAGGGGGATTGTACCACAGGATTTTTCTCTTACGGTTTCTATTTGTATTTGTGTTTGGGTGTGTTGGTTCTATGAACTCAATTTGGGTGTTTTTGTATCCACTATCCTTAAGGGCCCTGTTATAGAAATATTTATGTTTATTAAATGTTTCAAGATTGGAAGAATTGTCACTGATTCTTTTACTAATGGATTTGGGGATATGCCTAATGATAGATTTTGGGTGATTTGATAGGGGGTGTACATAAATTGGGTTTGAGTTTTCCTTCCCATATGGTTGGTAGATGCCTTTCCTTAAATCAAAGTTCACATCCAAAAAATTTACAGTTTTAACATCTGATATAATATCCACTTTTAATTTAATTCTACGGAATTCATTTAAGATAATCTTTTTGGTTCTTTCACATTTAGGGCCGTTGGATTCCTTGATGATCATCAGTCCATCATCACGATACAAGCCTATATCCATGACATTGATGTCTTTGGTTAAGTTGTATAGTATGAATAGACCTACTAAGTCTGTCATTTCAGCCGAATCCAAAGACCCTATGGAAATGTCAAACAGGTCATTCTTCTCCATATCATATATATATATATATATATATATATATATATATATATATATATATATATATATGTATATGTGTATGTGTGTATATGTATATATATATATGTATATATATATATATATATATATATATGTGTGTGTGTATGTGTGTATATATGTGTGTATATGTATATATATATATATATTTTCTCTCTTCTTTTTCTCTCTATTTTGTTTTCTCTATATTTTCTTTCTCTATTTCTGTCTCTATTCCTTTTTTTTCTCTTCTCAATCACTCTCTCCCCATTGTAATCTTTTAACTTTATTTAAATTGCCTCTCCCTTTTTACTTTTTCATTTAATTAAAGTCCTGTGTTTTAAGTTTTTTAACTCCAACTTCTAAAGAGTTCCTACCTAAAATAAAAATCCATTATTCATTGAACTTTTGAATAGTCAAGTCGCTGCCTGATGATATCTGTTGTTTGATTGAAACAAGTGGCTATTTGTAGCAGCGGGATGTGAGCATGTTTATATAACAATAAACAAGTATATATATATATATATATTGTGCATCCTAATTATCTCTCCAATCTAAATACGTTTTGATAAAGATTAAACGCCATATTGTTTACTTCTTTGGGGGGTTTTAATTGTTAAAAATATGCTTCTTCATATGTTATGATTTAACTTTCGTGGGTTCCCATCAATCTCTACATTTATCAGGTTATATACACCTCTCACACAAACACACATCCTAATCTTTTTCTCTATTTATGTTACTTTATATCTATCTCTCTATCTGTCTATCTATCTATCTATCTATCTATCTATACGCGTATTCCTATCTTTGCGTGGTTTGTTAGTGTCTTGTAGTCACTTAAATGCGTCTAGAATAAGATAGTATGGAAAAATTTGAGTAATGATATCATTATATATATATGTGTGTGTATGTATATATGTGTATATATGCATAATTTATACGTACACATACGCTATATATAAATATATATATATATATATATATATATATATATAGAGAGAGAGAGAGAGACTTACAGAGAGAGAAAGAGAGAGAAGAGAAAGAGGACATATGTGTGTATTACAGGATGCGAATCCCTTTTCCATAAGTTTGATATAGAGTATCTAAAGTTCCAAGGTTCTCGTATGCTATGCCATTGTCCATCCGAGGCCAGAATCCATCAAGTATAATCAGATTACCTAAGGCATTTGAAATAATAAATGAGAGCGATGTTGTTCGTTTTCACGGTATATCCTGCCGAAGAGGTGAGACTTCCTGGATCGATAATGTAAAATCAGAACGAGCTTGCTCAACCCAAGTAAGCATTCTGAATCTCCTACGAGTAATGAATGTCCATGGATAAATCAACTAGAGTGATAAAGATTCGTTCCAAGAGACCCCCATTGTTTTCCTGGTTTCACTGCTTGATAAGAATCGCAGGATTGCTCTCATTAACAGATACACCCAGCCCCACTTTCGAATGCATCCTTGTGACATTTAAGAGAACATTCTCCGCTCATCAGTAATATTATTCTCCGCTCATCAGTAATATTATTCTCCGCTCATTATAATATTATTCTTTTGTTGCTGATGACCAACCTGGTATTATTTAATAGTAATATAAGTGAGCAGACTTAACGTTGTCCTACTTCGGCGTTCTAACGAGAACATGTGCGTTACCATGAGTATGCTGCCTATGATAAACAATGATCGCGTGACTTAAATATTTAATGATAAAATGTGTAAATATTTCAAATCAATAACGTTAAAACAGTGTTCATCAGAACGAACATTTCCTGTTGTGTATTAATTTTTTATTCGAACTACGGTTCATCCGTCGGATATAATTGCGGCCGAGCTAATCTCCTACCAGAACTCTTTATGTTATTCTCAGAGATAGCCTGCTTTTTTCCTTTAGCCATTATCTTGTAGAATTATGAAGTAATTTGTAATTGTATTCTTAGTATCGCTCGGATAGAGGTTTCAGTCTTACAACTCGAAGGGAATGTCAATTTAGAACTTATTATTTCTTAGTAGTTCTATCTGTTACGTACCAATGCTTAGCTCATACAAAATATTTCCGTTTCCAACGAGATTCTGATCCTGGATATGACCTTAAACTATATCCGATAGTGAGAACTATATCCGATAGTGAGAACTCAGCTTGCGGGCTTTGGGAAGTGTGGATCCACTCTTTAATTGGCAATGCTCTCAGGTCCACTCTGACCTGGAATGATTGTACCTGTTAGGGTCTCAACTATTGGTTAAATAGAAACCGCTTAAAAAAAACAACAACAAATATACTCTATTAAAAAAAACTGTTCTTCAAAATCACTGAATTTGCCATTAAATAACCTGAAAAGAGTTGATACGCCGTAAAACAAGATCAACCAACCATCAAATAACATGAAGAATTTCGGAGTTTACAGCGGACAGCGCGTTATTAGTCCGATTAAACAAAATTATATAAATTATGAACATACATGTCAATTATTTCTCAACATGTGACTAAATTTGATTTACATTAGTATGTATGTATCGGTAATTAGAAGTATACTTATAGCTATGTCATTTTATTTTAATATAAGTTCCCACAAATGAAGGGGCCGGTTTCTGTAGTTAACACCTGATCTCAATATAAGATACAAAGATTTTTGGATACTGTATAACTTCTCTTTTCTCTCTGAAACGTAAGTTCTTTATTACTTGCTTCCCCATGTGAGCAGAGTAAGACACAAAAACCTGTTTTTATGTGGGAAAAATCCAGCTCCCTTAAAAGAGAACTCTGGATAGGACAACAATAAAACTTGTCTCCGTCATGAAAGATTTATCCTGCATTGATCGAGGACAGAAAGTGTTAAGTGTAGCATCCGAACAGATACTACACTCTGTCCTTGTCCAGAAGGCTAATAATTTTCTTCTCAATTACTGACTATTTAACTACGTTTTAGTGTAAATTTCTTTTGTTCTTGTAACATTCCAGAATTTCCGAACAAGAATCCATATAGTCTTTTTGAGAATCCAGTTTAGTTTTATCATCAAAGGAGGCATCACAAGAAAAAGTACACCAATTTCCGTATGAGCCAGTGTAGAGTAATCATACTGAGAGAATTCAATTTGGGCTTTGAATACAATGTTCGTTTGAAAATATAGTTACCTGTATGGCTAAGTCTTCTCATGCCAGATAGTTCTGACAAACTTATGTCCAATGAGACCTTACACACACGAGGACAATGTATAGTAGGCATTCAAGTGTTTTTTTTGTGTTTTTCTACTTTTCTCATCAATTTTTGAAAGCTTAAGGTAAGTAGTCCTACCGGATGCCATGCATTCATTCGCTATGTCATATAATCTAACCGAAAGATCTTTTTATACTTCCCCCCGTCAATTTAAGCACAATCGTAAAAATCTCTTGCATCTGGTTCACTATGTAGTTTTGATTTATTTAAATGAGTTGAGTTGAATTGTTTTGAAATGATTAAGATCTTAATAAGACTCCAGTATATTTCGTGTCGTGTATACGACTTTTTATCGGTGTTTGCGTGAGTTCAAGTAGTTTAACGGGAACTACAGAATAGTGACATCTGCTTTACTTATATTTTTATCAAATTTATTATTTCTAATTTACTTTTGTTCATGATATATAGACAGACCTCTTTAGTGATATATAATTAAATCACGATATCCATCAATGTACTCATATAAATACAAACTTATTAAAGCACTAATAAAATATACTGAGCTGAAAGTTAATTGTTAGAACGCATGTTAGAATTTAAACACTCCCCTATATAATTGAAGCGTGTACAGCGGGAAAGAGATCACTTTCGTATCGGGTATCAAAATTATTTAATAAAAGATATGACATCCTTTATGATAAAATACAAAAACTGGTATTCACTATTTCGAACAGTGCGATAATGAGCCAGAAATTAAAATGAGAATAAATACTTAATAACTGTCTTGTAACTGTAATGGCTTCGATCATTAAATTAATGTGAAGGTGTAAACTGCATCGCATGACAACAACATATCATTTAAACGCGAAGACACACGCGAACGTATTATTCGCAGATCATCAGTAAAATCGCATATCTAAAGTCACATTTTTTATAGCCACACCCTTATCAGAAGGTGTATTAACAGTGTGTCAGTTTAGCATTTCCTAGAGTAAAACGTGCTTGAGAATTTTACGATGTGAATTGTAATTTAAGCCGCAGGATTAAAATTTAAGAGCCCGCCATTTTGTTAAAGAAAGTTAACCCTTACAAGTGTAATAATTCTGTGCCTGTATGATGATGCCGTTTACCACTTCACGTTTTCGTTTGCTAGAAGTGAAGAGATTCTATATTATTCTTTACTCAGAACGCTAATGAGATAAATATTTGACATACACTTTAATCACCTTAAATATATAGCCATTAAGTTTCGTTTTAATAGTTGATTGCTGTGAGTATTAACGTTTTAACGATGGTTCTAAATATTTTACATCTGTATGAGAATAAAGTAATGCGTATTACCTTAAAACTGAATATGTGTTTATTCAAAAAGATTTGTTAAATATTCGCTGTACCTAAGCTGACTATTTTTACTACGGGTGGACCGTTATACTTACATACACGAGATCTAAGTAATGATATATTCATAGATAAACCAAAATTTTGAAGGGTTCTATACATACACAGATAAGACACACACATAGATATGTGTGTTAGTGTGTGGAATAACAGAGTGCATGCGTTATCCCGGCCTTAAAATATGTTTAAACATGATAGCAGACATCGGATTTATTATAATAGAGTTAACTATGTTGATTATTATATTGCACTAAATTTTAGTGATCTAAAAGTTTAAATAAATATTACTTAGTTGTTAGAATCGTAACTAAAACATATAGTACTCGAGCATTACTCCTTATTGTTGAGGCTATCATCAGATGAATAAAAAGCAGTTAAAAATGAATCTTCATAATCGACAAAAATTTCGATATAGACCGTTCCTCAGAAATACATACAGACAAACTATATCACTTTCATTATTATTTCTATTGTATTATTATATTGTATCTTATATATCTCTGGAGGGGGTATAATCAGTAAAAAATAAATAGACTCAACACACAGTGTAAGTTATATCAAGTTGAGTGTATTACGGTACAATGTAACGAATAAGATATATATACACGGACGTCTATTTCAAGCTGTATTATCTCCGGTTGGTTTCCGCTTTTTTATAGACTTCAATCATTTCTCATAATATGCCAGTATCTTGCACAATATTGCCTCCCCTCAACTTAAATACTTCCCTGAATTATATTTCAATATTTTTGTCTTTTGGGAGTTTAGACCTCTTTTTTCTAGTACTGTTTTTCTTATCAGTAAGTATATTTTCACATTAGAAGAATTATTTTGTTTTGTTTCGTTTGTTGTATTGTTTACATCCCAGTGTCTATAACATGTTTTATTTTAATGGAGGCATACAATAATGCATTTATACTTCTTAAATGTTATCGATGGATTTTATGTATCGGATCTCAACTGATTAATATGTCTGCTACAAATTCTCCTCCTTGTATTATGTATATAACTCTCCCGAACTGTAGTTAAAACTACGTTCTTCCACAATAATTTTCCTCCCCGATAGTTAGTAAAGTAGATTTAACCCCAGTCTCTATTTTCCGTTATTAGCCTCGAAAACCATCCGCGTGTGCGTTTTTCTTTGATCGCCTATTTTCTTGTAATTTTTAATTTAATACAAATCACTCTCAATAATTGCAACTATTTGTAGAATGAGTACTAATATTTTTAGATCCCAAAATCGACTGTAATAATTTACGATCGCATTTCAGAATGGATGTTCTTCCGTAAACAATTTTATTACGATTTATCAAAGCATACCATATTGTGAATTCTTCATTCTCAATGTGACAGTCATTTCTCTGCTGAGAGCAAAACTCTTGAATCATTTGCTATATGTTTTGTTACCTCATCCTCAAATTTCTGTAGTAGCACGGCCTTTATGTCATAATAACTTGTGTTGATAGCTTCTAATATTTCCTGTTTCGATTTGTAGGGTGCTAAAGCTAGACCCGATCATAAACACTTTTTTCTTTTATGAATGAATTATCGCATTCTCTCGTACAACACCACTTCTTTCCTTTACTCAGCAATTTATTCAATGGCACATCCAATTCGTGCATATTAGGAATAAATAAATTGTAATAGTCTGACTGGAGTTAAGTGGCGATATTCAAAATAGGCATACTTCCATCTTCTCCCTTCGTGATGGATTATCTTTCCCAAATATTCTATTTTGAGACAGACTCGCAATGTTAAAATCCGTCATTCTCAATTCGTCTAAACACTTCTGGGATGCGATTTTTGTGTTAATGGAAATTTTCATTTGTTACTAATATATCATCTTAGTATACCATTGCGTAATCAAGTTCGGAAACCATCGAATCTATTTGTTGAAACACACTCGGCGCTTCGTTCAAACCAAATGGTAAAGCGTTTTAATCTTTATAACACTATGTAAGTTTATGGTTTAAATACTTTGTACGGTCTTCTACCGTGACTTGAAGATATGGATCTGACAAATGAATTTTCGAGAAACGTTTGCTTTTAAGTAACTTTAAAAATATCTTCCGGGGTGTTGGAACTGGACATGAGTGATTTCTTTTGCATTCATTCATAGCGGTTAAGTGGTCCGAACAGACACTTAACCGATTTTTTTTCTCTTTTACATAAACTGAAGATGATGCCCATTAAAATTGTCTACATACTTATTACGCACTTTTCTTCTAATCGCTGTAATTCTTTCTCTATCCTTTTTATCACTTTTCATTTTTACTTCAATACTATTTTTCCGTTGTTTTTGAGTTCTAATAATACTTCAGTCTTTTTTTTTTTACACAGTGGTCACCACTTATCAAGGTCCGGAAGTCACTCAGGGATAAGGGTTATTGCAAGTACATTACGTTAGTGTGGAAATTTGATGAAGTGTTTACTTAAGAGGGCGGTTCATTAGGACTTTGTTTACGTTGGATATGAACACATCAAGTTGTAGTCAGGTGGGAAGCAGGCAGACGCAACAGAGTTCCACAGGCGTGAAGTTCTAAGAAAGAAGCTTTGTTCATGGAATCCACGTTTTGATTTAGGCTCAGATAAAGAGTGGGGGAAATTTTTCACAGTGGATTCAGCTAGACGGGTGTTTTTTCGTGAAAGATCGGCGCGGGGGGGCCAGCTATTGGAGTTCAGAGTAGCACCTGCCATGGAAATAACGATAAAACAAGGATAGGATCGCAACGTCTCTTCTGTGGGAGAGAGGTTGAAGGGTAGAGAAAAGGGCATCTCCCACTAAGCCACGAAGTCTAGTTTGTACTCTGTCAAGAGAGGATAGGCTGTTTTTAGCAGCTCCTGCCCAGATATGGCAGCAGTATTCCATCCTTGGACGTACTTGGCTTTTATATAGATAGAGAATTGCATCAGTAGTGAGACATCTTCTGGAGCGGTAGAAGGACCCCACCATATTTCCAGCGACCTTCGTCCAACACCGAAGTTTGTCAGCAAAAAAAATATTAAATTCATTTTTTCAATTATTCACACATGTTTAGTGTGTTTTGACTTTCCCATACGTGACACATTTGATCGCCTACCTCGTTTACCGGCTTTCCCCATAAATTAATAATGCCGAGCAAATTTTCATTGTCACTGTCACGACATATACCTTCGTTTTATGCGTTTTGTCGTCGAGTATTACTTAAGCATCGGATTCTTCTGTTAATTTTAGTTTCCTTTCCGAAATACCTCTGGCTATTTTTCTTGTATTTCTAAATTTAGGTTTGACTATCATTTTCTCGGTAGTTTCGTCAGTCGTTGAAACGGCACTCCCTGTACCAAACAACAAATAACTATTCGACCATTAATTTTGTTTTCAACCTATTTTCTGTTTTATATTTTTCGTAACTTTCAATCAAACTGCATCATAATAGACTTCGTTGAATTTTTCTTTCTGCAATTTGAAGCTTTATGCTCCGTCTGTTTACATTCAAAACAAACGTTGCGCCTAAAATTACATATACTTGCGGCATGATTCAAACTCTCATACACTTTACATTTAATGTTTCTTTCGTAGTTTTCTTTTTTTTTTCATTCCTTTAAATGTTTGTTATTATTCATAACGTTTTTTTTTCTATATAGGCATACTTAACATTACTAGTTTGGACAATACTTTCGTAATCAATACATATTCTATCACATCTGATATTCATCAATTTCCGGTATTTTTTTTTGATACTTTATGTCATGTTATCTCCGTATTTTGTTCGAATATTGCCAATATTTTAAACAAGGACACTAATCTAATATAAAACCTTGTAAAATTAGTAAATACTAAAACATGTCTTTCTTCAAGTCTCTAAGTTTGAACCGTTCACACTGGGTATTGATATTCCTGGCGTATGTCACAAAATCTCCGTCATCTTCATTAATTATGTTCAAGCATTTATATATGTTATGAAACATGCTATCTCTTTCTCAAAACATTTTAAATAGTTTCTACAAACGACGAATCTTCCAGTTTATTTTGTAAAATTTAATACGTGGTTTTCGTATTTTCGTGCGTGCCTAAATTTTGCATTAATAAAAGTCTTATCTTCATCGACCATGATTGACACTTTTTAGCATATATTTTACATACCTTTTTAAGTCGCAAGAGATGTAACATCCCCCCCGTAGTTATACCTTAATTTTGACAGTGAATTCGCAATACTTATTTTCAAAAAATGTGTCGAACTTTTTTCTTGTTTCTTTAAGAATCTTTTACAAAATATCATGTTGTTTTAGAATTTGTTCCTGGGCATCTGCCTTTTGTTTCTGTAATTTTTTTCTGTTGATGTGCAAATAGATGTTACAAGTGTTGCGTTGCATCGTCTTGCATTGTTGTCAGTTCTATTAATTCTTATATAGCTTATCTATACAAATAATATTTTTGTATTGATATTCATATTAAAATTTTGTTTTCTATTTATTTAAAAAGAAAACACAACTTTGTTATATATAGGTCTTGAAATTGCATACGTTTTACTTAATTCATTACAAGTTTTTCTTGATTTTTTATGTGATAATAATCTTTTGTTAATTATTACGTGTAATTATACTCATGAAAATCTTGTACATGATTTAAACTTGACTAATATTTGCGCAAAAAGTTCATAGTAAACACAAACTTCCTTCTATACATATTTATGTACGCGTATACATATTTGTCAAAACATTGTTTGCCTCTGTCAGTGTTTGGTCAGAAGAAACGAAACTTAATATATAGAGTTCCGAACCCATGCGAAACTTTATATTTGGATTTAAGCCGGAAAAAATCGGTGCAAAAGTGTGAAAATTACCGAAGTGTAATTTCTCACATGAAGGTCTAACGACGGTATTACGAATATGGATGCGTAACGTAATAGCTACAGATTTATGTTTCAATTATTATCCTTGAAGCACACATACCTGCATAGCTATGGCATTAACGTCAAAGGAAAATTGAATCGTAAGTTAAACGTTTTGGTTTCGATTCTCGATAGCGGCGGACGAGTCATTTATTTTTAACTTTTTAAATCATTACTATATATTGGGTACAATATAATATAACAATAAATACCAAATCCCTATTAATCGAAATATAATGTTTCAACGTATTTTATGCCGGGCGCCCTACTAGTTTATCATAAATATATGAATATGTTACATACAATCCAAACATACATTTTCTATTATTTATATGCCTTTGGTATAACAAAGTCGTTTTCATTTTTCCTTTCAATGAGGGAATAGGGCCAAAATACTTCTTACCTAACCTTTTTCCTTATACTTTGCACTGGTTTGATTTTATTAAACAATTAAAATCCTGTTATATTTCCGGGTGGGTTGAGTGATTCCTGATTTTTCACACGTGTGGTCACTAACTAAATAAGGCTGATATATTTCCAACAAATATTTTTCCATGGTCTGTATAAACAGTGACAGAAAAGAATCTATGTCGTTCATGCAAGTTTGCCAAAATGATAAGTGCTGAAAAATTGTTCCTTGTCGTCAAGTATGTTGTATAGATCTGTCGCAAGCTCGCAATTAAATTTTTAGTCATCAATTGTATTTAGATTGAGTGCAGATTCAAAGACGAATTCTCTCCTGCTAAACTGCTGTAGATTATACGCTATTTCTTATACGCATCCTTCATTGTAAATAGGATTTAGATTGGATACGAGTTGGTTTTCGAATCTTTCGTCGCTAATCTTATATAGATTGGATGTCAGTTCTTTCTCGAATTTATCGTCGCTTATCTGATATAAATTAGATACGAGTTCTGTGGTCAATCTCATATATTCCCCAGGGATATATCCAGTATGAAACAATAAGACGAAACAGAGAGTGTAAGTTATAACAAGTTTATTGTACAACGGGACAATGTAATAAATAATCTATTTAGAGTCGCACGTGTTTAGAAGATTATAGTAGCAAGCCTAACTTCCCTCCCGTCTTATTACTGCTTATATCGACGGAGTAATTCATTACCATGGGGGAGGTCAGGATTTTCCACTGTACCAGTAACCAATATATATTGGGATATTTTTAAGTGTGAGCTGGTCGTAAAATACGCTAAAATATGATATTTTACTTCATGCAGATTCCATAATTAATTATTATGAAGCTAGTATTCCCGAAGGTTATTATATTCTACTCAACATGCAGTAACGATTTCAATAGTATAAAACTGACTCGATTGGCATACGCTAGAATTGAAACCAGCATATTATGCGCCCCCGTTTTAGTCGTTACCGCATGAATTATCGCAAGCTGGATGAGATAAATCGTTAAATAAAGCCAACTTACTTAACACATTCTTAAATCATTCGTAGGCTGTAAATGACAAAGTTCTCTCTGATTCTCTCTCCTCTGATCTCGAGCGCGTGGTTCAGTTGGGGAAGATGTGACTGGATTCCATTAATGCATCCAAAACAAAACTCCTATCCTTTCATAATCAACGCTCTGATCCCCATCTCGTCTGGGAGAGGCCCTGTGTTTTGACAAGCTTCTGGGTTTGACCTTTACTCCTGATCTGAAATGGAACACATACATCAAGTCTGTTGCCAAGATCGCTAGAAAGATGGTGGGATCCTTCTACCGCTCCAGAAGATATCTCACTACTGATGCAATTCTCTATCTATATAAAAGCCAAGTACGTCCGAGGATGGAATTCTGTTGCCATATCTGGGCAGGAGCTGCTAAAAACAGCCTATCCTGCCTTGACAGAGTACAAAATAGACTTCGTGGCTTAGTGGGGGATGCCCTATTCTCTACCCTTCAACCTCTCTCCCACAGAAGAGACGTTGCAAGCCTATCCTTGTTTTATCGTTATTTCCATGGCAGGTGCTCGTCTGAACTCCAATCTCTGGTCCCCCCTCGCCAATCTTTCACGAAAAACACCCGTCTAGCTGAACTAGCTGAATCCACTGTGAAAATTTCCCCCACTCTTTATCTGTGCCTAAATCAAAACGTGGATTCCATGAACAAAGCTTCTTTCTTAGAACTTCACGCCTGTGGAAATCTGTTCCGTCTGACTGCTTCCTACCTGACTACAACGTGTATGTCTTCAAGTCCAACGTTAACAAATTCCTAATGAACCGCCCTCTTAAGTAAACACTTCATCAAATCTCCACACTAATGTAATGTACTTGCAATAACCCTTATCCCTGAGTGGCTTTCAGGCCTTTATAAGTGGTGACCACTGTTTAAAAAGAAAACAAAAAAACTTAAACTATTAATGCGCATTTGCACAATCGGAAACGTAACATGTTTAGTTGAATTACTTTTGCAGAGTTTTTTTTTTGCTTTTATTTATCTTCTAAGCAGATAAGTAATTGGCTTCAAACCGAACCGAATTTGCTCAACAGGTGGACACGTCCTATATATTGTTTCAAGTATGCAGACAAAAAATTGACAGAAGTTTGTGATAAGAACCGTATCTAACACACACGGAATATACCACTATATACATACACACACACACACACACAAACACACACATATATATATATATATATATATGGGTGTGTGTATATATATTTATGTGTGTGTGCGCGCGCGTATGTGTAAGAGAATCATTCATATTTGTTATGTACATGTATCTTTCGGTTCTGTTTTTTATTTCGTATGTATGTATCCTGTGATTTCTGTACAAATCTCATGTCAACATAGATTTAGATATCTGTTCTTAACCTATACTGTAAACGCTGACATCCCCTTATCTAACTTAATCGAAATAACTTAAATGTAATATATGTATATCTACCGATATATAATTTTTGTACTTTTTTCCCTCCATTTAGTTTATGTTTAAAACTGTATATAACTGCAGATATGCATATATATATATATATATATATATATATGTATGTATATGTATATGTATATATACATATACATATATATACATATATATACATATATATATATATATATATATATATATATACATATACATATATATATATATATCGGGTTAGTTAATATAGTTCTAAATAAAACAAGAAATAGAGCATTGAATGAGTTGCGATTAATGTGCCCATAATGGCACTGTAGATATAATTCACTAGCAATACCTCGCGTGTATATTGTTTAATAAATATTTTATTTATTTATTCTTTTTCTATTTCGAAATTTGAATTGAAAATATCTAGAACATGTTACGTTATGCAATTGTGTTCTGAGTATTGCATGAATTTGAGTCGGTTTTCATAAATTGACTTTTTCCTGTTGCATATCATATTTATAATGATATAATGATATTCATGATAAATTGTGTTGAAGATGTCCTTGATTCTGACAAGAGAAGGTGGCCAGCATTTATATTTTGTCAAATTTAGGTAATAGCCGGAAAGATGATTTCATAATGAAGCCTGATTATTTGAATGGATGCTTGATACAGAATATGATGAGGTGTTGCAATAAACTATAACAGCACATATTCAACTCGATTAGCAATTATAATTGATTCAGAAAATCTAATATATATTGAGTGCAATGAATTGGCAATTTCTGGACGGGTGTTGAAAATGCGATTCCAGAGTTAGTCTAATATATTAAATGCTGATTAATAAACAGCACACGTAATTTGCCACAACGGGGCACGTAATTTGAAATTGCTTCACCCGAAATACTAGAGGAAAAAGAAAAGAATGACACCCGGAAGACATTTATTAGATAAAATAATGATGAAGTTATTAGAATAACATGATTTTCTGTTTAGTTGCATAAAGTAAGTATTTCTAAAATGATGCACGTTTTCACTTAAGATACATGTGTTACCCTGTGACAAATGAGGAGTACAAAATCGTCAGAACTGAATAGAAAAATGTAAAAAAGAAAATCAATAATTATCATATTTTCTGTTTTTTGAATCAACTAAACGTGTCTCGAAGAATTGATATTCTCCTAAGATGGAGGTCGATTAATACATTAGAGCCTTTTCCGTGGAATTCTAAAGTAAAACAGAACTATGAAAAGTTATTGAACACGGATTTTTAAAATTTTATTTACAACTCAAACATGACATAATGCCACTTTGATTAAAAGAACTACTCTCGGGAGCGTTAGTTTCAGGGATATTATGGAGGGATTTTAGCATTACACATGAACTTCTACATGTCAGTACAGTTGGGAAAGCGGAAGAGAGTTCAAAAGTCTAGCAGCTCTGGGTGAAAAAACTATTAAAGTAGAAAGCTTTCTTACATTTAGGGGTCTCTGCTGTGTAGGGGTGAGATTTTGCTGCTTTTGGGCTTTTTTACGTCGAGGGAGTACAAGGAATTGTAGTTCGTCGGGACATTTATCATTAAAATACTTGTAGAACAGGCAGAGGGATGCAACATTACGTCGATCGGACAGAGTTTGAAGCCTAGCTGACAGTTTAGGAATATCAGGGTGGCGACTCTCTTTTGAACCCTATATGTTATTATCCAATGCTAACCACTACTGTTATCGCAAGTACAAGCAGCGCCGACGTAAAATCGCGGGTACTTCCAACGTAATATGATGGAAAAAATATTCCTTAAAATGTTACTAAACGACACGCATTAGATACATGTACTATGTGGTGAAAATTCATACATTGCGTTCAAGACGTCTTCTTTTTTTAAGTAACACTTTCAAAACAAGTTAAGATGTATGTCATGTGTACAGTTAATCGATAATGAAGACGGATGTATATCCTACTATTTGAGACATTTTTAACTGACATTAAATCCCGTTGTAGGTAAATATACCAATAAATGTTATTATATTTATAACAACACCGCGGGTAACATAGATAGAAAGTAAGTATATTTCGTAGATTTCGTCTGATCTCTTGTTGTCAATATGTTCGTAATTATGATTTGGAAATAAAGTCTGTCATCTGTGACTGGTTGATTTCTATAAAATAAACTACTCTTAAATAAATTTAAAAAAACAACAACGTGTAATAAAGATATAAACGGGTAAGGAAAAGAAAAGAAAGTCACACTAAATTGTCTAGCCCACTATTCAGGGACAAAACGCTTTAAGCTTCTCGAAGTCAGCACAAACCCAGAAGAACACAATCATACATACATAAACAAACGGCATTTCGCACTCGTTTAGTTCTGACTTCACATCAAAGTCACACGTATAAATGTCAGAAAATTCTTACTCTCCCATTATAGTACACAACACGTCAAGCCACCAGAGCTCTTAGAGGTGATACGAGTGTGTTAGTATAAATATAAGAGTTTAGGTAATAAATATAAATATAAGAGTATAATAATAACGCCATCGCTATCGTGTAAGCCTACATAGGGGAATGCCAGATTAGGTTGTGTGGACAGCTGCTGAGGGCCGACTAATACAGGGTTGCGAAACTCGCTATTAAATTAAAAGTTGATAAACTAATTCTGTATTAGTCGTTTGGATTCTGTTACGATGAAAATTACTAACAGTTTGGTCTTTAAAGGATATTTATACTATTGATCTATCTATTTATCTATCTATTTTCTCTCTTTCTCTCTCTCTGTCTCTCTCTCTATATATATAGACATATACGTATATATATAGTTTGTGGTTTTGTGAAACTGTCTTGTGTAAGCTACCCTGGCAATATTTTGTCTACAAACTTTATATATTGCAGAATTTAGACACGTGGAGAAATTTGCTTTGGTCTTAGCTGATAAAAATAAACGCTAATTTGAAAATTTAGAACTTTGCAGACGTAAGTCATTTATAAGAACCCCTTTTATACATGTGGAAATGTACTTTATACCTCAAAATTGGTTAATTTTTTAAGTTTTTATAACTGCCTGTTGTTAGCATAGATGTTACTTAATAACTCTTGAATACTATTTTTTTAGCTGATTATGTTAAAGCCTTTTTTCCATAGGCATCACCACTTATAAAGTTCAATAGGCCACTCGAGGATAAGGGTGAAAGAGTTTACAATAGAATTTGGACAATTTAGTAATCGTTAGTAATGGAAATTTGATAAATTTCTTAACTTATATGAAACGGTTCATCAAAAATTGTTTACGTAAGACTTGAAGGCAATCATATTGTAGTAAACTAGGAAGCAGGAAAACGGAATACAATTCCATAGGCGTGCAGTTCTAAGAAAGAGGCTTTGCTCATGGAATCTACGTTTAGGTGTAGGCACAGATAAAGTGTGTGGGAAATTAGTGATAGTGTTTTCTGATAGAGGGGTGTCCCTTGTGAAAGTTTCGCGAGGGGGGACAATAGATTGGAGCTCACTCGAGCACTTACCATGAAAATAACGATAAAGCAGAGACAAACTCTCAACGTCTCGTCTGTGAAGAAGGAGTTGCTGGGAAGAGAAAAAGACATTCCCAACGAGGCTACGAAATCTATTTTGAACTCTATCAAGGCAGGACAAGTCCTTTCTAGCAACTCTTTACCAAATTAGGCAACAGTACTCCATCCTTGAGCGGACCTGGCTCTTATACAGATAGAGAATTGCATCGATAGAAGAATCCCATCATTTTCCAGCGGCCTTGGCAACGTATTTAGTGTATGTGTTCCATTTAATATCACGAGTAAAAGTCAAAAAGAGATGATTGTCAAAACATTAGGCCTCCCCAAGACGAGATCCATTCATTTCAATTAATGCTAGATGGGGATCAGAGCGTTCATGATATACAGAAAAAAGCTTGGTTTTAGATACATTAAAAGTAACAAGCCGCCTCTTTCCCTATTGTACTTTTTGCTCAAGGTCAGAGGAGAGAGAATCAGAAGGAACTTGGTTGTTTACGGTCTTGGATATGCTTCCATAGATAGTAGTGTCATCAGCATAAATGTGTACGAATGATGTAAGGATGTGATTTGGAAGATCATTAATGTTGATCAGGAAGAGAGTTGGGCCCAGGATGGACCCCGAGGGACTCCAGCTTTAATAATGAGAGCTTTTGATTTCTGCCCATCAACCACTGCTCTTATGAACCTATCAGAGAGAAATAATACGGTAGCCGAAGATCTTGTGAAGTAATCCTTTATGCCATACTCTATCAAAGGCCTTAGATATGTCAAGAACAGTTGCCCCCAAAAGGTAGCCTCCGTCGAGATAATCGCTTATCCTATGAGATATAACTGTAAGCACGCCGTATGTAGATCCAGCAGAACAGAACCCATATTTCGTGTCACTAAGAAGGTTATTTTGCTGAGATGTTTGATTACTTCTCTATTTAACACAGATTCCAGCAACTTACTCATGGCGTACAGGAGACTTATTGGCCTGTACTGAGAGGGAGATGAGCTATCACCTGAATTCCTAAATAAAGGGCATCCTAATGAGATTTTCCAGGGTGATGGGAAGCAATTCTCCTTAAGACAACGTTTAAAGAGTTTTGTAAAGATGGGCGCTATTTCCGGTTAAAGTCTTTTGAGTACTATATTTGGAATACCGGCAGGGCCGGTTGCTTTGCTGGAATCAAGGTTTTTGTATTAGCAACATAACGTACAGATATCTGTATATCACATAGCGTGTTTAATGATACAGGAGGAAATATGGGGGGGGTCGGCGGCCTTGGTTGCAAAGGGTAGAGTTAGCTGCAAATTTCTTGGCAAAGAGTTTGGCAAAGCTTTGTGTTATGTGGACGAGATAACCTCAGGTCAATTGATTATAGTTGGGATAACTATTTTAACAATTTAAAACACAGCGTACCAGTTATTATTTAATAATCAATAAAAATGTTGCTCTATAATACTAAATTCGAAATCTGAATAATGTAAAATATTATATTTAAACATAATTTTCGACTGGAAACCATCGGGCTGCATGCTAGGAAATAAATAAGAATCTACGTTCTAGCATTTGTTTCCGATTTCTGGAGCAATACGATTACTCAAACAATTATTTGCAATTTAAATGTGTTACTTTATTTTCATTTTAATTAATATATTTTACAGATCTACTATAAACATGCACCAGTCCGTTATACATATGGAACGTTTATGTCTGTACTATTCTTTCTATTCTTCAGTAAGAGATGGTGCTTTGTTGATTGTGTGATTGTGTCCTTTTTCAGCATATCATTTATTAATTTACTAACGAAGTTTCGCGTACATATATTATGCAAGAGCAAAGTTAGTATATGATATTTGTTCCATCATAGTTATGTAAGCGAATTTTGTTTAAATGATAATGTTTATTTAAAATATAATTAAGGAGAACTAGGAGTTTGGTAACAAATATCTGTGTACAGACTCTCTAAAGCTCCCCAAATACGGCGCTACTCTAAGATGCACTTTAAAGGCATGCCCTTTTATGTTATTAAAACAAATTAAAAGAAAATATACATCTTGTACATGTAAGAAGGGTTCTGTTTTAGTGATCGCAGATAACAACCATATCTGCATAATCCGCTGAGATCGTGTTAGTGAAACTTTCTTTTATTGTCAGCCACCAATGCGAGATACGACGACACGACAGAATAAGAGAAGAATAAAAAAAGAAGACGAAGTAAACAGTGTTGGGGTCGGCGATGTGATCGAGCGAAGACAACTAAGTGAGTATTCGTTAGAGTGAAGTTTGAAATAGTGTGAATACGTTCATCCAGGCTTCTCTGCTAAAAGTGAATATGAATCTGTATACGTACTACTCCGGTTTTTTCAGAATAGTATTTTTTTGCTACCCGATTTATATAAATATACGCAACTTAAAATATTATTTTTTTATCAATGATTAAGAACAATTTTGTCTTAGCTTCTTATTGATGTTTTCTTTTTTTTTCTTTCTTTTTATCGATTCAGACTCCTAAATGGTTTCAATTCTCTCTGGAATTGCCAATTCTTTTAAACATATTCCGAAAGCTTTTAAGCACTATGCACCGCATCTAGCTAATGATGCGTAAACTCATTGCATTGATAAGGTTACGTGATTTAATCCCAACATCCTGTCATTTGTTTGTACAGCTAAAATCAAAGTTACCCAAATGTTACGCTCCGCAATAAAAATAAGCATCTTCTTTCCAAGTATTTGCTTAAACGTTTCCTTTTGCAGTGAAACAGATAGAATGTTGTGCAGTATAGCTTCTATCGTAGGCATATAATTTAATTTTATGTGGAAAAGTAAAGTTCCATTTCCTTTACAAAGAGACATTATATAAGTTAGTGGATAATTATAAAACACAACACCACTAAAATATTTATTACCTTGTTTTGAAGTTTCAGATTATGTAAGATGCATTATTACAAAGTATTTTAGACTAGTTTTCAAAAAAAAAAAAACATTGGACAGTTCAAAAAACTATAATTGAAGCTGTGCATGGCTTATGCAAGGAAACTCTTTTTAACATCGTTAGTCAAAGTATAACCTTATGTTCAGGTGAGGACAAGAATTTAAATCCGTTAAACAAATGACAAAAAAATCATAAAACACATCCGCCAGTTTGTAGTGAAACAGGATCGTACGTGGATAGTAACATTCTTATTTCCCTTTACAACTAAAATAAACGACTGTTTAATCAATGATTTCTATGACAAATAGCGCTCAACCGGGGAGTCCATCTCTCATACATTAGAATAAATACATTGAGAACTTTGCTAAAGCTGCTGCGGAAATGTGCCCCCCCCATCTACCGTGCTAGAAAATGACGCACGTCAGAGACCATCATATATATTTACAAAGCCACCCTTTGTCTATGCATACAGTTTTATTGCTATATCTGAACATGCGTATCTATTACTAGTCTGTCACTGTAAGACAAGGTCAAAGAAAGATTATCTAATCTAATAGCTTCAACACGATTGGCAAAACGCCAACTTTTGCCCAATCGCTGCAATATAACATCTCTGAATCCTTTTAGAAATACTTTAGGTTAATTTGCTCTGATGAACAAAATGTATTTCAAAATAGTAAGCCAACCTTTGTTGTACTTTATAATTATAGGCGAAGTTACTGTAGGATATCGAATACTTCGTCTTGATAAGATGCTGCAGAGTAAAGAAGAATTAAAAGATAAGTAATAAAAAGATAAATTTTATTACAAGTAACACATCAGCAGTCAATATTAAAATACCAATACAAGATAAGATAGACGTGAATGTGATACAATATTGTTTCTTGCTTGTCCTGATAAATTAATGGTGATTATTAAAATTTTACAACATTACATAGAAATTAGTGTAAGAAGCGGGGAAAAATATTTTAACATTCCAAAAATAGACAAATGTAAACTAGAAGCTCCGGGGTTGAAGACAGATACAAATAGAAAATGGAGCAATTCAATGCAGTTCAGAAAGGGAATTGAAAATTGGTGAGTATACGGTATGGGGGTAGCAGCATTGGAATGAAATGAAGATCGTGTTTAAGATACAGCTTATCAAGAGAAATAAAATAGGTATTAAGATACGTCCTACTTCTAATCAAAAGCAAGCGTATAAAATTAATGAAAGAGAAAGTAAGGTTATAGTAATATATTACAGGTATGGTATATAAAAAAAAAGGATTATAAAAAGGTATATGAACATATAGGTGGGGACTAAATAAAAAGATAGATAAATAAATAAATAAAACTGTAGGGGCCCAGGGTAGTGCCCTCAGAAGTAAATACGTGAATTGCTACTTTGGTTTAGGTACTCGATTTTAAGTTTACTTGGGTTACAAATAAGCATATTGTAATATAGGAACACCCTCACAAGAAAACATGCATATATACAAATATATGCACACATACATATAAAAATGCAAGAGCACACACACACATACACACACACACACACATATATATATATATATATATATATATATATATATATATATATATATATAGACACACATATACATGAAAGTGACAACATGTTCAACGAGCGTAATCGCAGATGCTCTGCTATACAACATGCCTTCCTCAATGTTTTTCTTTCAATTTTATTATACAAACTATGTATAAAAATTCGTCTATCAAAATATATACTATAAAATACGCAAACCGTCTTGTAAGCAACTGCCACAGCTTTGAATTTGGAAGCATTTTTCATTTTTTGCTTGATGGCTTTCATCTATTTGTGACCTCATACTAAGTACTTTTGTGGTGATCAGATGTTTTTCCCATCATATTACAGTAATAAAACATTTTAAAACACGATTTTGAAAATTTTACAGAGCCAAACCCGGGTAGAAGACCCGTTAACGTTTTTGCATGCAATGTTTATATTGTTCAAGTTATTTAATTCAATATTAAGATTGACGAACTTTCTTTGTGTGTGTTTTTTTTTACCATGAGTGTTCGTTGTCATCCCGAAAAATTGTCAATCGGTTATAAATATGGTCTTAAATGTAAAACACCTTCTAGGAAATTTTTCCCTATTTACCGAAGACTTTTATTACATTTCTTACTGAGTAATGTTGTTTATTTTTATAGTATGCAATTATCTCTTTTATTTGTGTCGAATTTTTCTCAGTATATTTTTATTCTAGAGTTATAGGTGCAAGTTTTTTTTTAATAAATATAATCGGGAATACTCACTCATTTATTGTCCATAAGCAATTTCCAGAAAATGTATTTTCGGTCAAAATTTGGAATCAAAATTGTTGTATTTTTTTATTTTGTCTCTTATTATACAAACGTAACATTATATTACCGAACCTTTTGTTTTGTTGTATGCTATTCCAATTATCTTCCGCAGAAAATTGTTCTGGTGATATAATTAGTTTGTATTTTGTCTCGACAAAGTGATAAGTTAAAAATATGGAATTAATACATGTATTTCTTTTTTTATTATATTTTTACAAAGCGTATTATTATCTTTTTTATTTCTGGTTTGGTAACATTTCTAAATGTGTGCGTCTGAACTAATGCGTTACTCTCCACGTCGAGCGCCGCTAGAAAAAAAAATTGCAAATGAAAGCCGGACACATTATTTTGGTCATGCAAAAGAAAAGTGGCGAATATTCCCGTCTGGCTTTTATTGGCCATATGAGCAATGCATGAATTTTTTAACTAAAAATGTGAATAAATACTAAAAACATTGAAGCTCGAATAGAATAAAAATGAATGTAAAAAGGAAAAAAATATACGCTACGATTCCCAAGTTTTAGAAACAAGAAATAAAAAATGTAGACAGTTATTTACTCCCTATCTAACAACATTATTTATTATATATCACGTATAAAAGAGAACATGATGATCTGTCTATCTGTTTTCTGCCCTTCTCTATACATTAAACTCTATCTTTTCGAAATTAAAAGTCGCAGTTCGGCTCTAGGGGTCTAAAATAATTAGCTTTTTACGAACTGTTCTTTTATGAATCTTTAACGTGTTTAAATATATTAAAGGGGTTAAAAATGGGTCCAAATTTAAAAAAAAATGTTATACAGTTGGTACATTAATCTTAGTTTATTCTTAATTTTTAATCAGTTCATAAGAATGCCACATTGCTACAGTGGTGACGTCACCGGCTTCAAATGTTTAGGTATTGCGTTCGGTTTCGATTCTAGTCGAGGGAACCCATATATATATATATATATATTATATATATATATATATATATATATATATATATATATATATATATATATATAATATATATATATATAATATATATATATACATATATATATATATATATATATATATATTACTTTTGAAATCAGCACTCTATCAAAATATATGCAGAATATTAACAAACTAAAATATCATATTTAAGCGTATTAAATATATATATATATATATATATATATATGTATACATACATATATATGTGTGTGTGTGCGCGTGTGTGCGTGTACATTTATGTATCTTTATAACGGTCTCTATCTTGGGTTAAGCATATTGGGAAGTTATATACAAACTGCCATTAGCGTATTAAGCGACGCTCTTTGTGTAATTAAATGTAGCGGAGGAATTTGGACGTTGTCAAAACATCGTTAATTCATTACCCACACAGCAACAATCGTATAGCGCAATGGTGAAAAGACTTTACTGTCATTTGTGCGGTCGTGTTTCGATCATGGCTTGAGGCCTGTCTAGCCGCACTGATAAGTTGTGAAACAGTGAAACAGTTCTGTATGTGGATGACTATAATGCTCCTTATCGTGGGATGAGCATATTTGGAAGTGATATACCCACTGCCATTAGCGTATTAAACGACACTCTTTCTGTAAACAAATCAACCGGAGGCATTTGGCCGATGTCAAAATATCGTTAATTCATTACCCAAGCAGCATCAGCCGTATAGAGCAATGATGGGAAGTCTGGACTGTCATTTCGGCTTGAAGCAGTTGCGTGTCTCGCCGCACTGATGAGCTGTGAAACAGCGAAACAGTACTGTATGTGATCTTTTGTAATGTTGATAACTTTATCTACACACATATATATATATATATATATATATATACATATACATATGTGTGTGTATGTGTGTGTGCTTGTGTGTGTAGAAGTTTGTCTCATGTCAAGGTA
The DNA here is from genome assembly GCF_053919585.1 of Euprymna scolopes. NCBI lineage: Eukaryota > Metazoa > Mollusca > Cephalopoda > Sepiida > Sepiolidae > Euprymna > Euprymna scolopes. The sequence continues at coordinate 54,197,510 of NC_136487.1, forward strand.
ACCTACATCTAAAATTTCAAGTGTTTACACCTAAAATTCGTAGAGCAGTTTAGGAGAGTCTGCAAATGTCAACTCCTTCAACGTTAACCTTTTGGCAGCCATGTTTTCGCCACTAAACTGATTAAAAATCTCCCTGCATGTCTGAATACTCTTTATGTAAAATTTCAAATGTTTAGACCCCACATTTACTGATAGTTTGTTAAAGACTGCAAAGGTAAAATCTTTGGACCCTTGTTAGCCATTATTTTGCCAAAAAACGATAAAAAGGATTGCCCTGTGTCTGAATACACTTTATATAAAATTTCAAATGTTTAGACTAAAAATTGGCTTAGTAATTTGGTAGACACCGTAGAGGTAAATTTTTTTAAACATTGATCTCAATTTTAACCCCCCTTAATATTTATTGTTTGTGGTCATATTACATTTTAACTTTCGATCCATGTCCAAGTGACCTACATTAAAATGTTCAAGTATTTACACACAAAATTGGCGGAGGAGTATGGTAAAGGTTTCAACGGTCAAATCGTTGTATTTGTCCCTTTACAAGCATAACAGATTAAAAAGATTCCTCTTAACCTCAATACCGCTAAAAGTAGTTTGGCAGGGAAATGTATACACTGGGATACACACATAGAGACTATTTTACACATATATAACTAGTTCGTTTAATCACATAAAATAATATAGTTTTATGCGTAAATTTTCAGTATTTACTTCAAACGTGCTCAATACATATACATCTACGTACAGTACTATTTCGCTGTTTCATATCTCATCATGTCGGCTAGACAAGCGACTACCCCAGCCAGGATCGAAACCCGATCGCCCAAAAGACATACGGCTGCTGCTATGCGGGCACGGAATTTACAATGTTTTGACATCGTCCAAAGTACCTAAGCTCAATTTGTTTACGCAAAGAGCATCGCTTCATACACTAATGGTAATTTTTATATCACTTCCCAAATGCTTAACCGAAGATAAGGAGCATTACACAGCTAATAAATTTAAAAAAATACTTCTTAAATTGAGGACATTTTCAAGAAGGTATGAAAAAAAATGTTTTATTTAATACTTAGAAAAATACAAAAACGTATGTGATATTTCAGATTGCTTTTTGGATTATCTTGCATGAGGCAAGCATCAGTTTTTGAGTAGCATAAATTATTTAAGTAAGACAGGGAGTTTATGAACGGTTATTAGAAGTGTGGAAGGAGGTAGGAAGTCAGAAAATCGGAGTTGATTGGCCAAATAAAGAATTTCATGTGCAAAGACAGTAAAAACAATATCTGCAGAGTTTGATGTCAGTGTGGGAACTGTAAACAAACTTATTTTCGAGGAATTGAAGTTGCGGAATATGTGCAAGAAGTCTGTCTCAAAAGTGTCCAGAGAAGATAAAATAAAGCTGATGTAATGATTTAAATGGTCAAGGCAGTTCCATTCCCTCTTTATAGTCCAAACCCAGTTTCATGAGATTTTTGCTTATTCCCTGAGCTCAAGGAACTCAACAAGCTGGTCGTTATGAGACATTTGATAAAATGAAAGCGACTGTGAGATACTCATAGGAAACGACTGCCTTGGTGCCTTCTGAAATTGTTGGAACGGTCTAACAAATTCATAGCAGCCGGAGGTGATTACATCGGATGGGATTATTGTCTTCATTATAAAAGTGCGCATAAGAAAAAGTTTCGACACTTATTGAAAACACGTTATCTTTTTTTTTTTTTTGGTTATTCATGTCATTACATATTTCCCCTTCATGCTAGAATTTTAAATGCAGTTATATCTGATGGCAAGTACTTTCTATGTTTAATATGCCCATGTTCTAATCAGGGATTATTATTATTTAGTTGTGTGCGAGCTTTAATGCACGTCCCCGGATCTGTATAGAAGGCTCCGCATGATTATCATTCTGTCTGCAATCTTTTAAGCTATAGTTTATGAAACATATGTATTTGTATGTTCTGCATTCACGTTTTAGTGAAGTCTTTGACAGGAGTTTCATAAATTAATGCACACATGGGAAAGAAACACCAACAGGATATTACCTCTATTATACTGAGTTCATGATAAACCCGTTACAATTAAAATGAAGCAAATAACAAGACATTGCAAACAAATTATACATGGTTTAACAACTGATCCCTCATTATTTTTTACGTATCCAGAACTATTTTCCATTACGTTTTTTTTACTGATCTTCGGTCCATCGGTATGTTATCACTAGAGTCTAAATATTATTTACGTATTTTTAAAATAGACATTACTTATTACTACCCGAATAACTCCCCAGGATAATGGTTAATGAGTGGAATGTGATCCTTGAGTCAAGAGCGTAGTAACCGTTAGTGGTGGAATTCGATAGAATTTGATTATTGAATGGGCGGATCAACAATAAATTATTTACATTTAGCTTGAAGATGACTATGTTGTAGTAAAATGTAAAAGTAGACCTGCGAAGCAGGGTTTCATGCGCGAACAGTTGTATGAAAGAAACTTTGTTCATGGATTTTAAGTTAGCATTTATAATGCGTCTACGTGTATGAAGCAGCGTTAGCCAAAACGCCATTTTTAATGTTGGAAAAATACAGTCCCCCCCTCAATAAATATATGTTCGATTGGGACCAAAAAAAAAACGGTAGCAAATTAGAAAAATGACTCCTCGACTTACTAGGAACGTAAATGACGAGTATTATCAGAACAGGTATAACACTTTGAACCATGAATAATGATTAATGAAATCAATATTTCAACATTCAGTTTCAAATAGAACTTTTATCGATAATTGCCCACATTGTTTAGCGCCATCTTCGAAATATTCGTTCATATCCATTTTTTTCAGAGTTACACGAGTTGTAATAGTGCAAGAAA
>NC_136487.1:54205377-54295377 GCF_053919585.1 Euprymna scolopes
GCTAAAGCACAGGCCACAAAATGTTTTAAATAATAATAATAGAATAACAATAACAAAGTCTTTATGTAGCGAGGACTACTATTTAGCGTAACCAGTAATACACTCCTTTTGAAATTTTCATCTCTATTTTTTTCGTTATCTACTGAATATTTTTGATAAACCTATATGAAATATATTCCTTATGAACTTGTAAAGATTTTCCATTCTGAAAGAAGTTTTAAAAAATGAATTTAAAAAAGTTGTTTTAAAGTTTTTGTTAAAAACATCAAATTTTCTTATTATTCAGACATGTATGACAAAGAGTGAGTTGCAAAAAAGAGTTGTGGAGTGAGGAGAATTACAAACTGAAACAGACAGAATATTCAGACCTGTAATAATACAAAGAGGGGGTTGCAAAAATTAGTTGTGGTGTAAGGAGAAATACAATCTGAAATAGAGAGTAGGAGAGTTTTTATAAATACATACAAAATCACATTCATCTTTTTTTAAATCCAAATTAATAAATTAAATAAAATACAATCTTAAAAAGATAGGATACAATTTAGAAAAGCATTTCATCAAAGGCATGAAAATTTTAAGCAAAATGTTTTTACTATAGGCTTGAAAAATAAAGGTACAAGATTCAATTTGAAATTTGTTTATCTTCAAAGTGCACTTTTATACATTTTACAAAGTAAGGTATTGAATTTGCATACCTTACTTTGTAAAATTTATAAAAGTACACTTTAAAGATAAATAAATTTCAAATTGAATCCTGTACCTTTATTTTTAAAGCCTATAGTAAACACATTTTGTTTAACAATTTTCATGCCTTGGATGAAATGCTTTTCTAAGGTGTGTGTATATATATATATATATATATATATATATATGTATATATATATATATATATATATATATATATATATATATATTAACAAATATGTGTACTAGCCAGAGACACTTTAGAATAAATACGATAATAAAAGACAAATTTAAGGTGACTGAACATTTTTTCTAAGATCTGGAAGCATTATAACATGTTTCGCTTAAAAGTTACATTTAAAATCTAGAATCTGGGGTTAAACAGGTTAATGACACCGTTTCATGACAAACGATGCCATTAAAAAAATCGGTACCATTAATGCGCAAGTATTAATTTTAGGAGAAAATTAAAAATATCCCCAAATGGAGTGTTTTTCCCATTAAAATACACTAGACCTTAAGCCTCAGATTTTCCCCAACGTCAAATATAGCGTTCCACATGTATATCAATGTGATTTTACTATTAGGTAATTTTCCGAAAAATCTACTGGTCGGAAGAGATATTATGTCTCGAAAATTCCTATTTTAGCGCATTTTGACCCTTTTTAACCCTCTGAGGACGCAACAAGGATTTTTCCAGGGTGAAATATTACAATTCCAGATTTATATTTGTTTGATCTTTCTTTTGGGAAATTTTCAGAAAATTAAATTGTCATAGAACATTTTATGTCCCGAAAAGTGCTGGGTGTAGCCATTTTAATCCCTTTTGACCCCCGGGGACAAATTAGACTTTTTTTTATCAAAAGTCCGAGAATGCTACGTTTCTTCCTTTCGGTTGTTGTAACTTCATTCAAAATTTCATTAAAAAATGAAATGAGTAATTATTGAGAATTTGGGGAAACAACCAACGAAAAATGGGCTTGATATATGTATCTATAACGGTCCCATATTATCATGTTTGAAACCGACGGTACCGATGACTTATCCTAATTTTTTGTAAATAAAAAAGATATAAATCGTACGCGTATATTTTCGGAGTTTTTTCTTATGATAGATAATAAGGGTATTGTTTTTCAGAGATTAAGTTACCAGTACAGTTTAACGCGGTTAATGCGAGAGTGCTTAATACCAAAGTAGAGTTGAGAATTAAATTGTTTTATTTTTACATAATCAGTAATATGTAGCTACACGCTCATGAACATGTTTCGGTCAGCTAATTACCAGTAAGTAGAGACCCCTTCAGGCGATGCATCTTATGGGAAACCAAAGTTTGCAATGAACATATCATGTCTTCCTCGTCACAGGGAGTGTATATGTTCGTTCAAATATTGCGAAAAATACGATTTGGTTTTATGTAAATAAGATCCAATAAGGGTGTGAATTTCTGTCTATGTTAAGATATAGGAATGATTTGGAAATTGTGGAGGTTAGTTATCGAGGTAGGCGTAATGGAAGACTAAAAAGTAAAGGTATTCGTATGCGCCTTAAATCCTGAAAATACAAGTGTGTATATGTTCAAACAGCAGGGGAATGTAAATTTATCTAATCTATGTGAAGAGGGGTTATTCAGTAATAAAAGAGTATTTAATTTTACTATAATTTTTTATATGGTCGGAAAATATACGAATTACGTTGCTGTCTTGTATATCCCCGTCTCATCACTATTATCCTTGCACACATCAGTGAAGATGTTAAGAGCATATTTACAATGCCTCCACACGGGAGAGAGTTAGACACCAGATTCGTTTTTTAACGTGGAGAAAAGGTACAAAAATTAAAAAAAAAATGTCTCAGTCGTGAAAGGCTGTTCATCCACTGAAAGAGAACAAAAAATTGAAGTACAGCAAAACAGATACTGCACTTGAATCTTGGCTAAAAAAAGATGTGAAGATGTTAAAAGATAAGAAAAGGAAGAAAAAGAAATAAATAAAAAGCGAACCAGGAGGAATAAAAAGAGGAAACCATAATGATTCTTTAGTGGTGATTCTAAGGCATGTAGTTCTCCTTCCCATTCGTTCCCTCTTTTACTCCTACATCTCAGTATAGTTTTTTTTCTTAATTTACTACGCGAATTTGTATAGCAATAATAATAATGGCACCTCAAAATGTACATAATTAATTTCTCCCCATTCGTGATATAATTATTTACTCTAACTATTATGATATAAATTGCAAATAAAAGGGAATGCCGGATAAAAATGCGTGTGACTATTATATATATATATATATATATATATATATATATATATATATATATATATATATATATATATATATATATATATATAATAACTGTTAATGATAATTTCCATAATAGTAAAATCGATTAATAATTTTAACAATAATGGGAAGAAGTGTTTAAACTTAAATTCAAGAATCAAAATTTAAAAGAAATAGGTTTCAAAAAATAGAAAATATGTGCAAACGGCACAGGATGAAATAAATCAAGATATAAAATAATGCATGGTAATTGATCTAAAGGTATTCCCGTATACACATATTTGCATATGTATACATACACATAAACACACACTTATACACTCATATATATATATATATACCCACACACACACATATATATATATATATATATATATATATGTATATATATATATATATATATATATATATATTTATGTATATGCACACCTATATTTTTTATTCATTTGGAGTAAATTCAAATACAATATATTTCAGAGTAAATCTTTACGTTTTTGTTATAATACGGTGTTTGTTCTCGATCAGTAACCAGAACCCCCTTCCCCATTCATTGGTATATCTAAACTAAAACCTTGGGTCTTATTTATATACAACAAAACCTTATTTTCATACAATTGAAACAACCTACTGATATTAAATGCATGTGACGCGGAACACTTGCCATTCTTATTGCTTTCGTATAAGCTGAATCCCCTGATGAGGTCTCTAGTTACTGGTAATTAGCTGACCGAAACTTGCTCATGACTGTGTAGCAACATATTACTGCTTCTGTAAAAACAAATAAAGATTATATATATATATATATATATATGTGTGTGTGTGTGTGTGTGTGTGTGTGTGTGATTGTGTGTCTGTGTGCATGTGGGTGTCAGTACGTGTGTATGTGTATTTTCAATGTTTTCTGTATATTAGTCATCAATTAGACGTCATCAATTGATATCACAAACTGCTGTCATCTATGCTTCCACTGCTACTCTTCTCATAGTCATCAAATCATTATCGTTTTTATTTTTATTTTTGTTCTTTTTCAATCTGAAACCTTTGGGTTGGGGAGAGTTGTCGGGCGGGGAGGGGGGTAACGTCACTGTTGAGGTCACTACTCGGTATCCATAGAAATAATAATCGCAAACGTGCTTTGCAATGTTTGGACATCAGCAACAGTCGTAGTCCCCCCACCTCCCACATACGCATCCGACGTAAGGTCTATTTGGTTGCCATGACAACTACAGGGAATAGTTAATGTTCTTATTGATCTGCTTAATAGCATTGCCTTATTGGCGGGCTGAAAGCCAGGGCACTGAGCCGGCGATGTCTTGGGCGATTTATTTGCTTCCAACAACCCACGCTCTTCCCAGCATGTTGAACGTGTGGGGGAGATGGCAGAGTTTTGCTCTCTTTTCCTCTGATTGTATATTCCACATTCTTACTAGTAGAAGAGACAGTGACAAAGAGAGAATAATATAGAAAGAAAGGGGTGACGGAAAGAGTAGGCTGGGCAGAAGAAAGAGAGAGAGAGAGAGAGAGAGAGAAGGGGACAGGACGGACATTGTTTCTTGAAGCACCGACTGTTTTTGTTTTATTTCGAAGCTAATAATGCAAATGAAGTTAAGGAAAATCATTAACAGTTTAAATGAAAATACATAAATAGATATTCGGCGACACGCCAAAAATTTCGTTCTCCTCTCGGTTTTACTCTAAAAATAAACATTACTTAAAAGAAAAGAATGAATATATTATTTCCACTTTCCCCTGATTTTCTACTTTTGTTTTTCTTCCCCCCCCCACCATTCTCCATCTTTTTATCATCCTCATCCTCTCTGTTTATTCTACTAATTCGGCTTTCGAAATTTTCTTCTATCTCCTACTTTACTACTTTCTGTTTGTTTTTACATGCTCCGACGTGTTCGTCTTTTTTTCATTTTCTGTCTTCGTTTTCTTTTATCCCCCCCCGCCATCATCATCATCATCATCATCATCATCATCATCATCATCATCATCATCATCGTCATCGTCATCGTCATCGTACTCATCATCATCATCATCATCATCATCATCATCATCATCATCATCATCATCATCATCATCATCCCTCTCTCTTTTGATTTCCTTTCTTATTATCAACTATAATACTCCCGAGCCTAAATTTTCCTTTTCTCTTTAAATTTTTACATATCTCCAATTGTTCATCCTTTTCTTTTCCATTCTTTATTGCTTTTTTTCTTTGCCTTCTGTTTCGTCTTCTTTAATAAAACATTATTCGTCGTCTACGTTATCCCCCTCTTTTTAATGAATAATCTACTGATCTTGTCATTCTTATCCTGATTCTTTCCCTTCATCACAACAGCTCCCTGTTTTCTGTCCCGTATTTCGTTCATCTCGTAGTTTTCTTTTGGTGTAATATTTAAAGAATAAACCGTTTATTTTTCTTTCTACATTTTCAATTCTACACATGTACATATTTTTGTTGTATTTTCTGTGTACGTTTTAATTTTTAAGTCTATATATTAAGTAGAATTGCCTTATTCTACCTTTGGGGGAACCTTTTTAATGTATTGGACTGGATTTTGTTTTTATAATTGCATTCTTCATAATTTGCGCATTTTCCAGAAGATCATATTGGGGAAAAAGAAGAAGCAGCAAAAGAGAGACGAGAAAAGAAGAAGGGTCCGAAAGAAAACACAGGAAATACAGACAGTTTGATAAACAAGAAGAAATAAAGAAGGAGAAGCGAGTGTGTTTAAAAAAAAACGGCAGAGTGAACAGGAAATAAGTAAAAATAAAAATAAATGCGAACCAATCGTTAGAGACAAGGAGCGAAGGAAATGAATGGGAAAGAAAAAAACAATTCAAACAAATAGATGACAAAACAAAAACATTGTGTAATAGAGAGCGTAATGATATTGAGAGAGAAGAAGAATAAGAATAAGAAGAAGAAGAAGAAGAAGAAGAAGAAGAAGAAGGAGAGAAGATTTATCATATTATTAATCACATTAAAACGGACACAGAGACAAATAAATGGAGAAGGAATAAGAATCGTGGCAAAAAATGTCGCCTTTTAAAACAGCAAATTTTGCAATTTTGTTTCTCTTAAACTGCATGCCTAAGATGAAAGTAGAGATTAAAGCCAACATCAAAGAAAGAAGCTGTCGCTACAATCTTTTATTTAAATGAATTCATTATTAGTCGTTTACGTTTTTACTCAAATAAACCAGCACTGATGTTTCGAGACTGTATTGGTTTCTCCATATTCGGACGATAAGAATATTGAAAAGAACAAGACATCACAAAGTGTGTTCTATCAGGTTGAAAAGAAAGTTCTTGCGGTATTTAACTTTTAAATTCAAATAAACATATCTTAGCTCAAACAGCAATTTATTGATCGAAATAAACATCATCGACAACCAACGTACATTTGTTACCGCAAAACAAGCATATTAATGTTAGTAATACACAATCTTGCGTTCTGGTGGCGACGAAGTCGCTGAAAACATGTTTGATATTGTTTAGATTTGTTATGCATTTCTCACGCAGAAAGTTTTCGACATGCTTGAAAAATGAGTAGTCTGTAGCTGATACGTCTGAAGAGTATGGCGGATGAACCAGAGTATAGTAGCCCAATCTATAAGCAAGGTTTATCAATGTGTAGCTGATAATATTCTTGGACTAATGCTAGGTATTGTTTCTGATACATTTCATCCATTTGTTGATTGTACGTCTTCGCCGTAATAATTTTGCCTGCATTAAAAAAAGAAAAAAACTGTAATGGACGAGACCGGTCGTAGACCACTTAACTGTAAGCATTATTATTTTTTTTTTTTGCTGGCTTCGGAAGTGGCGTGGAGCTATGTTGGCATTTAACCACTGAACTGAGCGTCGCCGGTTGTCGTAAAGAACCACTTTTAATCCAAGTCATAAGGAGAAACGGACGGTTCTTGTTGCGTAAAAAGATGGATAGATGACCTCTCATAACTGCATTATTTTGGTTGTCGTTCACTTCGTGAGGTACACCTTTTATAAGATATTGTCTTTCCAATCTCTCTTAAGTGGGACATGGATATGACCTGAAACTATATCGAGTGGTGAGACCCCAGCTTACAAGCTTTGGGGAGTGTGGAGCCACCCTTTAATTGCCATCGCTCCCAGGTCCACTCTGATCCGGAGTGGTAGTACCTGTTAGGGTTCCAACTGTGGGTTAAATAGAACCCGACTTGAAAACAACAAATATATTCTATTAAAACAGTTTTCTTCGAAATCTTTGGATTCGGCATAAAATAACCTGAAAAGGGTTGATATGCCGTAAAACCAAAGCCAACCAACCAACCAACTCTCTTAAGTAGTTGGAAATCGTCGTATGCGTTATATTCAATTCAGAAGCAATTTTTCGAACGGTTTAATTGATCGTTGTCAACATCCAATTGCCGACTATTACGCTCATTATCTTCAAGACACCTGTCTTATTGCCGCTAAGAATTTTATTAAACTACCATTGTACTGGGCGTCCAGTAATAGTTCCCGGGCCAAACCTTTCATAGATATCTGAAGCTGCTTCAGCAGCTTTTTTGTCTATCTTTAATTAAAATGAGACATTTCTGCGGATTAGTTTTTTTCCCATCTTGTATTCAATATTCGGAAAAACTGGACATAATTAATATGAAACGATTGTAATTTAAATAATCTGATAGACCGATAAGGACTCTTTAAAATGATATGTAAAAGAAAGGTAATATAACGAAAACTTATTTAAAAATTCATGATTATAATCTTAATTAAAAATTCGAATTCAAATTACAAATTCCTGAAGAATTTCTTTTCAACCTAATATTGATTATTGTCTAGACTTTTCTTGTTTTCCTTCGGTATGTACATCCTTGTGTCTGTCAAATGAGATGGCGTTCTATTCGGCAAATAGATACCAACAGGAACTAGAAAATCGAGTGAAATAAGTTAAATCCCACTTGTATAATTTAATTCGGTTTGAAATAAATAAAATGGAACACTATATGAATTGTATACACAATCACAATTATGATACATAAAAAATGCTGACTTCACATGCTCGCTAACCGTTTGAAATTTAATTCTTACTCCCTACATATAATAAATAGAACAAAGTTGATACGTTTGAAAAAATATGGCTAAACTACCATCATCACTACATTTAACTCAAGTTGTGTTCTCTTATAGATATAGAAAACTTCAGATATAGAAAACTTTATATATGTACAACGTATTTATTATAAATCGACTCTAAAGAAATAAAATAAAATATCAATCCGTGTAAAAAGGTTGCGTTTTTTTCCAAATAAAGAACATTTTTAAGTACGTTTTATCTTTTAAGCTCAATCCGTATATATATATATATATATATATATATATATATATATATATATATATATATATATATATATACATATATATATACACGTTTTACACCCCCCCGCACACACACATACATATATATATATATATATATATATATATATATATATACGTGTTACACACAGACCCACACACACACACACACACACACACACACATATATATATATATATATATATATATATATATATATATATATGAATATATTTACCAATATGTCTATAAATTATGGCATCGCTCGTCAGAACTCTCTCTGTGCCTTTTAAAACAGACTCATCAAGAGTCGGTACTTCTTTTAATTGTTATTATGGACTGTTAACCATCATAAAACTTTTAAATACTCGATACTACGTTCTTTATTACCTTTACAAAATTTGTTTTTCGTCCTTCTTTGTGCCGACCCTTTTCGGCGAACAGTGAATAGGGTGGGAAACGCGTTCGTTAATATTTTAGTATGTGGGCACAACGTTTACAATAAAAAATGTTTCTCGGTATTAAATCATAATGGTTGCATGAACAAGTACACAGACGAGTAAACTAAATATTTTGTTTCGCTTGTTCGATTCTTAAAATATCAATTGTTTGTTTTAATTTCACCATTCGATATTCATTTTTATTGAGAGTTCTCTTTGTTGTTTTTATTATCCGATAACAAAATAACCATGTCGTTTTATTTATTAGTCATATGCCAAATTTGATCGCAGGCAAATGTACATGCTATGAAAATATATGAGGCAAGTGACCTTTAAGGTTGACGTGGCGAGCAAATGTTGATAATGATCAAGCATCACTCAAAAACTTATTCCATTTTGAGATGTCTAAGGGTCACCGAATGTCAGACACAACCAACACAAATGCAACAGATTTTAAATTGCACTTTAAGAGAGTTTTATATTTCCATACACTGGTATATACGTATTTAGAGTAAATACACGTCTTTCTTTCTCCCACATTGGCGTAATATAACGCAATTTCAGGAAGTTAATTTTTTCAAGAACTTTCTCTAGAAGTAGAGCAATCTATCCTACAGAAAATTATTGAGCAGTAAATTCATAGTTTTCCAGCAAAGTCGGCGTAAGCCATTAGATATCAATTAACATTCTCTCGAAGAGTTAGAAGTTGAAGCCTAGACAGGTGCATCTTCTAAAAAGCATGAGCGCATATTTCAGTCAAGAGGAAAAAAAGCAACTGTAAAAAGTGACCAGTCTGTTGTGGATTTGGTTCCAAGAGACAATCAAGAGCTTGGATCATACGATATAGACTTTTATAAAAATGTACATTACAATAATTTTTTTTTCTAAAGAATATTATAGGATGCCTTCAGTAATACTCAACCTGAAGAATAACGGCAATATTTAGATAATGAACACGTTATCTTGTGCACTTGATCTTTCGAGTCAGGTTCTACACAGATGAGAAACAGTCACTAAAAACTACAATAATCAAGCAACTTATTAGTCAGTTGACTCACAATACATACAAGCTGAGAGCTCAGGCTACTGTTATGTGATGCAAGCTTATAATCTGATGAAATACGATCCAATACCCATTGATTAAAATGTTGACATTTTTTATTGTTCTTTCTTTCAAGTTTAATATATATTTGATTGAAAGAGGAGATGGCAATTAATCCCTTATTCTCATTCAATGCATCATAGAGCAGATTTCTTAAAACATGAATTGTGAGTCAACTGACTAAATAGTGGCGTAATTATTGTAGTCTTTAGTGACTGTTTCTCATCTGTGTAGAACGTGACTCAAAAGACCAAGTCACAAGGCCTTGTTTTCTTTTAATCTTTTTCCTAAATCTTTTTTGTCAAATATACTATTATTTACCAATACTTTTTCTTATATTTAAAACGAGAGAAAAACAGAATCCCATGAAATTGAACATTTCCCAAATAATATTTGCATATTATCTGAACTCAAAAACACGCGGCTTTTTTTTCTTTTTCTTCTAAAGTATGCATTATTCTAGCTAGTCTAAAGTTAATACGTAACCTTAAAGGCATCACTTATTAAACAGATTTTTAAACGAGTTAAAAATAACCAGACTTTCCAATTTGATAAAAGTTCCATTATAGCATATTTATTATGGGGTGGAGCTGGAATGCTCGAACATCCTAGCTCGAGGTAGATAAAGGCAACGTATCCATGCATTAATATGGGAGGGGAGATTTTCTTCAAGTAATATCCTAAACTGGCAATGGAGGTAGATATTAATAAGTCCTTCTCACGTTTTTTCCATTTTTTTAATGGAGAGTAGATAATGCTTCTGGATGTGTTATTTGCAGCTCCAGTGACTCTCGCTTCTCCTTTTTCGTCCCTCAGTCCTCATTTCCAATGAGTGATTTTTATGACAAAGGGTGAAGAAAAAGCTGCTTTCCAGGTCGGTAGTATTTTTTAAAACGTAGCCTGAGGTGTCGGAAAGTGTCTGTTTCTATGTCTATCCTTGTGGTCATGTCACTAGTAAGGGGGCTGGAGGTAAACGTTTTATCTGCGCTGACGTTACCCGCCTGATAGTCAGGGACCCGAACCTTGGATTAACAACTAAGGAGGCTGTCCTATCAGCATGTGCAAAGTACCGGGGCTGCTGTAGTGCCATTTGGTGAATGGATTCTTGACCATACAGTAGTTTCTGGTAGGGCCTCTCGACGGCATACTAGTGGGTAATTGTTACGGCTTCACATTATCATCTACGACAAAAAATATTGTCTTTTTCTCTCTTACTTTCCCTTCTGTCCTGCTCCAACAAAATCTTCCGATCTGCTCCACAAAATCCAAAACCTCATCATGACAAATCTAAAAAAAAACACACGAATAAACCTAGAACCCCATCCTCCAACGTAGACCCCTACTACCAGATATCCTTCTCCAACATCAACGGTCTACGTTCCAATCTTCCAGAGGTTGAAACACAATTACAGGTGACGAAACCGGACATATTCTTTCCAAGTTAAACTGGCAACCTATTCCCAAGACGAATTTATAATTAAAGGATACTCTAACTTAATATCTAAATCTGACCCACAAGATCGCCATGGGCATGGAATATGTGCCTACATCAAAGATGGCTTTCCATGCATATCTCTAGAGAAGACCCTAATTTACCTTATATGTGCTTCAGGGTTGCACTAGCTTACATCACTGCATTTATATTTGCCCTCTATCGCCCCCACAACAGTGGGGTGACTATCTTTAAGAGCACATCTGAGAAAATTGATCACATCCTGTCTGCTCATCCTTCGGCTAACATTCACTTCAATGTCCATAATGTGAGATGGCTGACCCACTCGAATAAAGCTGATTACGAGGGAAGGTTCTGTCATTATTTTGCCACTGCCTATGACCTCACTCAGATTGTTCACGAACCAACCGGTGTGCCCGATACTACCGGTCAGTATGGAAGCGTTCTAGACCTTCCCCTCACAACTTCCCCTGAGCTATGTTCATGTTCCTTTCTATCTCCTCTAGGATCCTCCGACGACTCTGTTGTAGTAGTTAAGATAAAAATGAAATGTAATAAGTATTCAGACGTAACTCTCCACCGGACTGTATATCGATACTCTATGGCTGACTGGGATAGCTTCGATACATTCATGTCTGACCTACTTCTGAATTCCATGTTTAAAAAGCATGTGTCCTCTATAGTATCAGACCTGGCCCAATGGTTAATTGCAGGCATAGACCGATTCACGCCATCAAAAAAATTCCAACAAAAACCTAACAGCCAGCCATGGTTCTCCCCTGAATGTGCTGCTGCCATCACGCACAGAAATCACGTTTTCCATAGCTACCAACGTAATAGATGTATTGAGACTAAAGCTGCTTTCAGGACTGCCAGCAACTACTGTAAAAATAATAAAAATGCAAGAGAGCTATATGTTCAGTCCGTTAAATCCAAATCCAGCGGCTTGGTTCCCACCAGTTTTGGCAAATAGCAAACAGGATCTTGAACAGAAGCGTGCGTTCTATCCCAATTATCATCAATGGACCTGTTGTCATCTCGTCAGCATCAACCAAGGCCAGACTATTTGCCAAGAACTTTGCAGCTAATTCTACCCTATGCAACAAAGGCCATCATCTCCCCGTATTTCCTCCTATAACAGACAACACGCTATGCAACATACAAATATATGTGCGTGAGTGCGCCAAGCTAATCAAGAACCTTGATTCCAGTAAAGCAACTGGCCCTGACGGTATTCCAGTTATACTGCTGAAAAAGCTCCAACCAGAACTTGTACCCATACTTACAAAACTGTTTAAGCGTTGCCTTAAAGAGAAGTGCTTTCCAACACCCTGGAAAACCTCATCAGTATGCCCTGTATTTAAGAATTCAGGTGAAAAGTCATCTCCCTTTCAGTACAGACCACTAAGTCTCCTGTGTATCATGAGTAAGTTGTTCGAATCCATATTAAATAAAAAAAAGTAGTCAACCACCTCAACAGAAACAACCTTCTTAGTGACATGCAATATGGTTTCCACTATGCAAGATCTACAGCAGATTTGCCAACGGTTATATCTCATAGGATTAATGAATCTCTCGAGAAAGGCTTCCTTTCCAGGGCAATTGCTCTTGACATATCGAGAAACACCCGTCTGGCTGAAACTACTGTCAATAATTTTCCCCACTCTTTATATGTGCTTAAATTCAAACGTAGATTTAATGAGCAGTGCTTCTTTTTCAGAAGTGCACGACTGTGGAACTTTCTTTCGTTTGCCTGTTTCCCACCTGACTACAACTTTGATGTCTTCAATTCCAACATAAACAAATTCGTGACAAACCGTCCCCTTCAGTAAGACACTCTATCAAATCTCCAACACTAATGATTACTACAATACGATCTCATTGATTACTGTACACACAATTACCCTTATCCCTAAGTGGCGTCCGGGCCCCATGTAAAAAAAAAAACAAAAAAAACATGTAAAAAAAAAACAAAAAACAGTGAAAAACTTTGTAATGCGAAAATAATTTAAAAAACAGTAATTTGACCAACTTTAAATTTAATTTGATTTATTCTAGGCAAATTACATAAATAAATACAAATGACACTCATAAGCTTGCAGCCATATTTGATTATCTATTCCTCACATTCTCATGTTCTGACTATGGAAATAGAAGTTATACATGACTATTTTAAATCGAGTATTGTGTTAATCGCTGGTGTGACGTGCTTCATATTCGTCTCGTAGTTTTAAACAGTACTAATAATTATTAACTGCAAATCTGTATATCGGAGTCATTCTTTTTATGTTTAAGCATTGATAACTTGTAGTATTTAATTATAATAAGTTTCTCTGTTAAATCAGTTAAAGCGGTTTCCCATCTTCAGAAACTGACAACTTTTGCTGCACTCAAAAATGTTTTAATTAAACCTCATACAACACAAGCTTTAATTATCGAAATATCAACTTACTTGTCTGTACGGCAATCCTCACAAAGAAACATTGTCACCACAGACATTAATTAATACAAAACGAATATCCCTCATTTATATTCGCTCTTAAGCAGTTAGAAATAATTAAAACCATTTTCTCTCTGGAATTTTTCAAACAATAACGACATTGCTGCCTGTTTACTGTTTCATAGTATGCTTGTGCAAAAATAGTGTCGTTTTAAAGCAAACAACTATATGTAAAAAACGACAATTTTTTGCGGCAACTTAATAATTACAAATATGTCATGTTGAGAGAAGATTGTAAGTTCTTTTGTTATTATAATTCTTTTTAGAATTAAAAAGAATGTGACGTTCATTCCTTTATAATGTATATAAATAAATTATTCAGAAACACAACAATGTGTTGTGTGTTTAAGTTTCATTTTAAAAAGTGTAAGAAGAATTTAGCTTTTTACATTTTTTCGTTGTTATTTGTTTTATTTTATTTCTAATTAATTTTATTTATAACGTTTTAAAAAAAAAAGTTATAACTATCGTGGGGGTTTCCGCGATATCGGCTAGTATTCATTTATTATAAGAAACCCTTTCTCAGTAATTAATTACGAACACACAATTATTTCCAGTATACTATATTGTTTCGAGAATAACAGTCCGACATAATTATTCATTAAAATATTATCAGAACCTGTTCATTCCGAAACATTGTTAGTACACTAACGGAAAGTGGTTATTGCCTTTTTTTCTTGTCAGAAGCCAACACTATATTTTATAATGAACTAGGGAGGACAGTTTTGCCCGGGCGTAACATATGCTGAAATACAATACTTTAATTGTCCAGATTTTGTATATGTTATTATAGAGTCGTGATTTCAAAAGTTTTAAAACAGTATATAAATGCCCTTAGCTAGAATAAAAACTGTAGTATTAATCTGGTTACGTTAGCACTGTACCAACGTGAAACATAAAAATCGACTAAAAATAAAAAAGAACAACCTCAGATAAATGTACAAAATATTTTACGATGTTTTCAATTTTGACCCATTAAACAAATTTTAAGTAGCTAAAGAAACCATAAAGGTACGGTCTGTTTAAAAATGTCAGCATTTGAGACCCTTAGCTCCGCTCTGCGACTTTTAGTTTCGGAGGAAATAGAGTTGTGAAATACGGACACCGACAGACAGACAGGCATGTAACCTTTTATATATTAGATTATCAAATGTGTGATTAATATTGGAAATGCATCCAAATATATGTAAGACGTCTGAGTTAAATTTATTTGATTTGCATTGGCTATTTTTTAAGAAGAAACTTACATGACGAACTACCAAAAAGTGATCAACATTTTTTGTTTAGTAATATTTCATGATATTGATTTTTTTTACGTAAGTATGTTTTTATCTCACTACCTTAGCTAAAATATATAATCCACTACCGTAGACGGGAATTAAAATCAATCATATATTAGGTGTGTGTACTCTCATTATAAAATGCCGCCCTTATATACTCTTTCCACGTGTAAACATATAACGCCCGAGAAAGTGAACTACATTAAAAGTGCAAAGAATACCAATATTTACTGACAGAGGAAACAAAACACGTATGTTAACTTCTTTTCAATTTATCTCATATATATATATATATATATATATATATATATATATATATATATATTTCTGTCTCTCGCTGTCTCTGTCTGTCTGTCTCTCTCTCTCTCTCTCTCTCTCTCTATATATATATATATATATATATATATATATATATATATGTATATATGAGAAAAATTGAAAGAAGTTAACATATATATATATATGTATATATATATATACATATATATATACATATATATATATATATGAGAAAAATTGAAAAGAAGTTAACATATATATATATGTATATATATATATATATATATATATATATATATATACATACATCATACTAGCATAGTGAACTGTCGTTTCTCGAGATGGAATGATGTTAAACGACTGTTTCACACGCTCAGGTTTTTATTGTCATCGAAATCGAATTAATCGCCTTTTTTCTATCAAATAAATAGATTGCCTGTTCTATTTGCGAACGCATCGCAGTGCACCATAAGGTAGCTTACATGCTTTTCGCAGTGACTTAGTTAATAATAAATTGTTGTATACATTTAACTGTACATAATCTTCTGTTGACTTGATAGAATTATTTTTTTTATGTAATGGCTTACATTAAAGTTTTAATTGCAAAAGTCACGTATTATACCTCAATTGTGTTCTAAACAGAGAATATAATTTCAAACGCGCCCCTGTCATATCAAATGATCTACTGTTTATATTATATGCCTGAACTTACTTGTCATGCGATGATAATGGGGTTTAGTTAAGTATAAAATATCAAATATAATATCAGTTGTGCTTTAAACAGTAACATTTATTTCGAAGGCGCCCCTTTTATATCAAAGAATCTACCACTGACTTTACATGTCGAGCATTTTGGCTTGTGTGGGGATAAACATCTCAGATGCTCTTGTGATGTTAGGTTCTGTAAGGAGTCAACTTTGGTTAAAATCGTACATCGATTCTTTCATCTTATTATTTCGATTATCGACACTTAACAAAAACGTTCACATACAAGTTTGCTATAAGTATTGCCAGGTACATAAAATACAATCGTGTAAAATGTTATAAAAATCGGCCCAGCCGTTTTTGAGGCAATACAAACGAACTCACACAAACAAGGTTTCTTTAATTCAAGAGATTATACTTTTAATTGTTTTCTTATAATTTGGGAAAAAGAACTCATGATATCAGGAATATAACTAGGTTTTAAACGGGACGGTTAACGTAATATTTTGTGATATCCTAATTTTTGCTTCATCTGATCTGCCATGAAAAATATATATCTATCGTAGCAAATGTTTTATATTTTGGTATAAAGACTTTTACTAGTAGTTTACAGGAAGGGCTTTTACTACTAGTTAACAGGAAGAACTTATTCTAAATAAAAGGTTTTTCGAAATATAATTGTGTTTGCTAAAATGTTAATATTCAAAGCCATATCATGAAATGTTTCTAATTTTTAAAATGACGAATGATAGTTTGGATTATTCGGACTATTGAGTTTATTTTTCAGCCAATATAAGCTTCAGTTCTCTTCACGTGTATTTTATCGGACTTATGAGTATTGCTATTTAACGTGGGAAGCTGTACAGAATTTCGAACGGAACATTTTATTTATTGAGGTACGAATCATTTTCTCGTTTCTTGGTCATAAGCAAGTGGATGTTCTCAATAATTCTCAATTTTTTTTTCTGTACCGACACTGAATGTCGAACTTTGACCTCTTGAAGAGTGTCAGTCTAAATTGAATTTTATCGAGTGCTTAATCCATTATAATACAAGTCGTCGTGGTCAATACTAATATGATTTTTGCGAGTCGATAACCTATTTAATAATTTTATGTGCAGTTTTACTACTTATAATTTTATACTTATATCGACAACACATCACATATATTAGAACAGGGAACCTACAGACTCGTAATTTATACAAGTGAAGTTTAAGAGGAAAGTAAAACGAACTTATTTTGATAAAGATCTTGACTTGTTTATAGTTCGGCCTCTAAAAGTTGTTGACTTGCAAGTGATATGGACACATAAACAGCACGATTTATGACGATAAGATGAACCGGTTAAACAGTTATGAGTGATGTTTATTGCTTCTCTTCTGAAACGGATATTTATTTACTCATTCTGTCAGTTTTAACTTTAAATGCAAATAGCCAAATCGATAATTGATTCACGAAAACAGAAATTGTAAACAATCGATAAAAGGACTTAATTTCATAAAGAATCCAACTAGGTCTTAATTGCAAACACCACTTTAATATACATGACATAGGAATATAGATACCTAGTATAAATCTATATTATACGCAGAAAAAAGGGGCCCAAAATCAAAGAGGATACAGAATATTCAATAATATGATCTAAAAGAGCTATAGATGAAGTTACATGGTACTTGAAGTGACCGGTGATAAAAAAAACGGAATAGTGGTGAAAAATGAAAAGTGAAAACGATGTGTATTACATGGCAGTGAAAATAAATATGTTGCAATGTTATTCGACGCAGTCATACCAGAATGTTAATTACTTAACGACAAACGCGCGCACGCACACACACATACACACACACACACATATATATATATATATAAGTGTGCGTGTGTGTCATTGTATTTTCTCTATATAGAAAAACAAAATTAAACAGATCAACATTCATCGGTTCCCGCTGAAATTGTATAAAACCGATCCACATTATCTCAGCACAATAAAGGTATATTTAGGTCAATGTTTGCCGATTTCAGAGAGGCCACAAACACGTGAGCGATAATGCGCGCTCCGATCAATTACGAGCGAGAAATCCAAAGAAAGGGCCGTCAAAAGTTCTTTAATTATAATGGTTCCGATGTAGAAAAAAAAACGATTGAGCACAAAATGTAAATGAATATAATAGTAGCAATCAAATCTTGGACGATCTCTAACGTTATATTTTTGGGGAGAAAAAATAGAAAGCCTTATTTTCGGAACGATGATCGCTAAACTTTATCACTGTTTAAATTATATGCTACGCTAGGATACACCTCAGTTAACAGCTCACGCTCTGTATGAATATACTCTAATCAACCGCAAATCAACGATAATACATCGATATGTTTTTGACAAATGTTTGTCAATTTTTTTCATATTTCATTTTAGCTTGTTTTATTTCTTACCTTATGGTGTAAACGGTCGATAGGAATCGCCTTCGAACAGTACCCTGTTTTTCTCTATCTCCTCTTAATGCATTACTGACTGTATTAATTTATTATA
Organism: Euprymna scolopes; assembly: GCF_053919585.1. Taxonomy (NCBI): domain Eukaryota; kingdom Metazoa; phylum Mollusca; class Cephalopoda; order Sepiida; family Sepiolidae; genus Euprymna; species Euprymna scolopes. The sequence goes on from NC_136487.1 coordinate 54,223,978, forward strand.
TGTAGAGCAAAGAAACAACAAAGAAGGAAAGTTACATTTAAATAACAATTTTCTATTGTGGGTAGTTTACTTTTGCTTTTTTGGTTTGAAGTTAATTATAAAATTGACGTGAACACCAGGCAATTTCATATAAAAGTCAAATATATAGGTTGTTTAAACAGATGCATTCAATTTAACACAGTTTTGTTTGCTTTTTAAAGGTACATTCCGTGCTTTCTGTTTTTACTTAACAGGCATTTAAAATGTCTTAAATACTTGGAAATTCAGTATCTTATTGCCATAAGTCATAGGAGTTTATCGAACAATTTTTATGATTCCAGATTCTACTGAACAATACATCCTACTAAAACTGGATTTTTACAGCTGGTTTATTAAAAAAAACAATATGGAGACACTTTAGAAAAACGATTCCAATAAAATTGTCTATAATACTTCAACCTGATTCTGGATCATCTTGCATGATTGAGCATCAGTTTTTGAATTGCAAAAAAGATTCCATGAAAGCAGGGGTGTTGACGAATAATGAGAAATATAGGAAGTGTAAGGAACTCAAAACACAAGCGTCGATTAGCCAAATAAAGAATTTCATGAATAATAACGGTTTGTCTATAGGGAAAATAAGTGCACAGGTCGATGTCAGTGTAGGAAATGTACACATAATAATCAATATCCCGAAGATTTACGCAAATGCACTTGCCCAGAACTCTATCCTTGTAACAAAGTTGACAGAAATAGGGATCACTTTACTCAGCCTTCCTATAATTCAGCCTTTGTTTCCTGTGACTGCGTTATTCTCTAAGCTTAAGGAACACAATTAGTGGCTGCCGTTATGAGACAATTGAGCAAATAAAAAAGGTAGTCCGAAGGTTATTGACATGCTCACATAAGTGAACATACACAGGGCTTTCAAGAAATAGTTAGAACTGTACAACAAGTGTCTTGCAGCCGGATCAGATTACTTCGAAGTAGACTAGAATATTATATGTTTACTGTAAATAAAGATTCGCACACGAAAAAAGATTGGATACTTATTGACGGCACGTAATATATATATATATATATATATATATATATATATATATATATATATATATACAGTAGAAAAATCAAGGTATTTTAGAATGAAATTTACAGTAGTTTATTCAAAACATAGAAATACGGAAATGAAAGTGAAGAGTTCCTTCTTCAATGCGTTTCAAAGAATGGCTGTTTTATTCGGAGGAAAACAGTAAGCAAAAGGTAAGTACTAGTATCAATTTTTGCTGGTGCGTTATTTTTTTTTAAATAGTCGGGAAATAAAAATGTGAAATAAAAGAGTAATTTTATACATAAAATAAAAGGTGATACTCAGTAAAATCCAATATAGAATTGATAGGTAGTTTGCTTCAACCATTGTGTGGGATAGGTATGTAGTAGAGATTTAGAAGGCTATCACAACGCGAAGAATAAGATATAGTCGGTGCTGATGAGGGGAGACGAAAACAAGTGCGATTTACAAATCAATAAGTACACACATATATGTCTATATATACATATATTCAGATTAAATGGCTGTGCGGAGTCTCGCAGCTAATTTAAGGAGGGGGGACTTAGATGTATAGCGTGTTTTAGGTGATTAGCATATTGATGAACTTGTTAGATTTTTTCTTTTATATTTGTTCTGTTTTATATGATCTGTATTTTATTTTGTATTTATTTTGTATATTCTATATATTTATTTCGTTGTCTTTTTTGTTTCATATTATTTATTTATTTGTTTAATTTATTTACGTCGTTGATTTTTTAGTGGAATGACATATTCCATGCAGCTCAGGCGTGTTAAGTTCACTAGTTGGCATGGGTTGACTATTGAAGGGGAGGTGGGGAGCGAGGTTGTGAATGAGGAGGGGACAGGAGGGTGTTGCGTGATAGGGTGCTCTTGACCGACTGTTGGCGTGTGTGGGTTAGGTGATGTGGTTGTTAGGGGAGGACATTGGTTCGGCTTTTTTTGGATATCGTTATTGCTCTATTTTATTAAGTGATTATTATTATTATTGTTATTATCTGTAATTTTACTTATTTATTTACTTATGTATTTATTTTTTTGTCCATGTTTGACGGTTAGGAATAGTAGGTTAACGATATTTGTATATATTATAAAACGACGTCTAATGGTTATCGTAATTTATTTATTTAATTATTTGTTTGTTTATTTAGTTTAAATAAGTATGCTTATCCTTCTGCCACGAGTGGCCATTTAAATGCGAGCTTAGTATGTATAAGCATTTGAGCATCGACCCTAGGTTCATCGTCTCATTAGTTTCCGTTTTTTTTTCAGTTTTTCCTTTATGGTTGTAAATATTCAGTGATATCGAAAAGTTCACAATAAGTGGGGTGTTTAGTAAGTCCAATAACAGTTCCGTAAGATAATCTTTGGAATTCCTTTAAAGAATATCCAGGATTTGATAAGGAATGAAAAGTCTGCGTAGAAAAAATCATGTAGTGAATTGTGAGAGTAAATTCCAATTGTTAGAATTAATATTTCTTGTGCAGAAAAGCATATAAAGTTTTAAAAAAAACATAAATAGAAAAGAATTAAAAAGTAGAGAACGAGATTCGAAAGTCAAAATAATCGAAAGGAAGATTAAATAAAGTATTACAAAAAATCGGGAGTGGAGTGTTACACTCTTGCTATTGATGCGTGTACTAATGATGTAATTGAATGAAGTAAAGAACAAGGGCTTGGGAAGAATACGGTAGGGGACAAAAACGGAAAGAGAAGCCTGAGATATGACGTGTCAATTTAAAGAGAAAGATACTTTCAAATAAGAAGGAAAAAGGTGATATATAAAAAAAACGAATAAAGAAGTAGATTCAGAAAAAATGTATTATCAAAAAAGTATATAAACATTGGTAATTGTTTTAGATAAAGATCATTCCTGTTTAAATTGATAAAAACAAAATTAGTGAGAAAGTAAAACTAAAAAAAATTAAGAATTTTTAACTCATGTCTATATAGTTAGAGTGGGGCGAAGAAAATATACTGGTCTCAAAAAAGTTTTAAAGGGGGAGTGGCTAGAAAAAGTTTAAATGAAAGAGAGATTTAAGTTGAAATAAATATAATTGGGGATGTAGAGGCGTAGATGTTTATCAATATTAAAAGACGTTTTAGGGGAAGAGTATTGAAAAAGTAATAATTAAGGGCTAAAGTACTAAATGAGGAAAACCTTCTTTGTTTAGAATAGAGTGATAAACAATAAAGCGGTATAAAATAATATCATAGAGACAAATCGTGTATAACCAAAGAGAAATATAGTATCAGCTCATTAAATCGGAAGTTTCCTTCTGGCTTAAGGCTGACGGGGTTTTAAATGCAAAGGGCGAATGTGTTAGAAGGATGTACAGGGAATTGGAGTAAAATAGTCATTGTCAAATTAAAATGGTGTAAGTGTAAATAAAAAAAACGATTTATGGAGCAGTAGACGTTGTTACTTACAGGTCAGGGTGATATAAGTATTATTAACTAATAACTCAAAAGTGAAGTGAATGGGGTGGAACTACTTATTTAATTCCGAATTAGCTATACTTATATTTTCCTATGTCTGAAGTTTGAAATCAATTTGATTTTAAAATTAATGTTGTTAATACTTTGAGATAAGGTGATAATGCTTACAGCTTTAAATATTAAAAGCTGGCAAGAATTAGCGCTTGGTGTATAGGATTGAGATTTTTTAGTATTGACCCTTTAATGGGGAGCTTATGTTTTAATCCTAAGATTTGTAATTAATGTAGAAAGTGTAGTAGTCTTATTGTTGTCAATGAAATCTTTGTTAAATGAATTGTTATGATTTAGAATGCGTAGTTTGATTAGCGTGAATGTTCAGCCAATGTATGTATGGGTTTATGCGGATTCTGTTGATTACTAATCCTATGATTACTACTAGTAACATTAGATAAAGAAAGTAGGTTATAATGATTGTGGTTATGGATATTTCAGGCGTGGGTAGTAGCTGTAGGAAAAGTCGACAATATACCCGGTGAAATTATGGGGCTGGTTAACATATTTACTGTTATACTAAGCAATTAGGGATGGACTAATTTTAAAGGATTTAAACATGAGTTTTCAGAGTTTACTTGATAGATGAATTGAATTAAAGTAACAATTATTAAGAAATGGGGATAGTATTTGAATTTGATTCGGTTACTGTACAAGCATAGATTACATCCTTGTGTATGCAATTTTTACCTAATAATGAATTTAGTTGGTTTTGGCAATTAAATCTAGTAGTCAGTGTACAGAGATTAGGCTTGATTGAACAATCCTAATTTTCTATCCTAATACCAGCGGACACCTGATTGCACCAGGGGATCACCACACTCTTCAGCAAATTTATATACACTTTAGTGTTGATTTTAAAGCCGACTTTGAAAATGTGAGGTGACATGATGTGCTTCTCATTTCAAACCACACCAATGACCATAACCGTGACCGACAACTTTGTTTTCATCACACTGGGCACACCATTGTTGTTCGAAGCAATCAAATATGCATTTTGAGGCTGCTGGCAATGATCCCGTTTTCATAACTGAGATCTATAGAGAGAATGAGTTGTACAGTGGAGCATCTCCGATATTACTCGGTAAAAATTGTGTCACTTTCATACATGATAAAAGGTTCCTACCGTTCTTTGGATTTGTACACAGCTGTCCAACTAGTAGATGATCTGCAACAACAAGATAATAATAATAAAATAAATGATTTTCATTTAAACTAAGGGCAATGATTTTACGATCTTTATTATTCAATGTATTTCGCATTGTTTTCACTAGTCCTCATGTATGTTTTTTATCGCTCATGCATTCATTTTTTTCGTGTTTAGAAATGAATTCTCTATATTCACTTGCACTGTCATAAGATCATTCGGTATACTCACTAATTCCATAGCTAGCTGTAAGATATATTGTTTTTCATTTTGGTTTTCATCAATCAGAAGTAGAATCATCATTTTCTTTGGCTATAATTAATCGCTCAACCCTGTATTCTACCATCCTACATTCATTAACCCTTATTCTCGGGTGATCCTTGCACTGTGATAAGTAGTTACTCTCTAGTAAAAAGACGCCATCAGTCACAGCTATTCTTTCACAGATTTGCAATACTCTGAACCACTTTGAATATGTTTGCAAATGAATTTGCATCGTCCCAACATCCGTTTTGTATTGGCATCCTACTGGAAGTGCCCATTTGTCATCACTTGCATTTTTGGCTGACTATAAGCCTACATTTAATCCTAGTTGTCTTTGCACTCATCCAGTAGTGTTTTCTCCTCACGGTCTTTCCCTTTCCTCGACACTTGTAAAGTGTTTACTTTGGCGCAAGTTAATGTCGGCAGTAACATTTTTTTCATGTCGAGGGAGTTGGTGTTATCTTGACTGTAATTATTTTTCATATCATTTTTAGATATTAGGTGAGTTCAGAATATTTGTTTCACTTTTCCGTCTCCTTGATAGTCATTCTGTGATCTACATGAAGTGTGAACTCTACAATCTGGCAGCAATTTTTACATCTTGTCAACCATTATGCTATATGGTCTCCTTGCTTAGATAGGTTTATCTGTTTGACTGTATATGCCCCATAGGATTTTTTTTGTTTCTGCTTTAAGTATTGTTACCACCTATTTTGCTGCATTCAATCATTACGTGGCTTAGTTTTCGTTGCCATGTCAATGTGTATTTATGAATACTATATTTTGTCATAATCTGATTATTAATGTCGCAATTGTTTGTTTTCCAATTTATATTTTCTAATTTTATCTTTGTCTTATTCATTTTTACAGTGTAATGATTAGCTTTCCCGTGCCATGTGTAATATATTTTTCGATTTTATTTTGTCATTCACATGTTTTAAAAGTTAACCAGTCTTTTTCTCCATCTATTCTGTTTGCATAGAGTCGACTATTATCATTCTTTTCCTCAGTTCTTAATTAGTCCGGCCTATGAACGGACTAGTGCATTTCACTATGGGTACTACCAACGTTTTTCAACATTTTATTAGACACTTACTATATAGTCTTGTTTCTATCAATGTGTATCTTCTCCCTGCGTATTCTTTTTTTCTATTTCTTTTTCAAATTTTGAATGATATAGATAGTTTGCTCATACATGTAGAAATTCCAAATATATGTAGAGGTCATGTTTTCCTTGCATCCTCATCTCCTCTTATTTAGATAGTTCCACATCTAATTCTGCCTTTATTTTGTCCCTTCTTATAAATCACAGTGTGTTGTATTCCATTGCAGATTCATCTCGGATATGCTGCCTAAAAGTTCTGGTTGTGTTTAGCAGTGTCTTTAGTCATTTCGTCTGTAAACTTTAACCCACCTTGACTGCCCTAAGTATATTGTAAAAGTTATCATGTTTCTTATGCACAGTAGTGATGAAAGGGAATCTCCTTAGAAAATATTGCTTCATAATTTATCCAAGCTATGTACTGTTCTTTATCTGGTAGTTTGATTTTTCAAAATGTTTTTTTTTTTTAATCTCATTTAACTTTACTCTCCAGTTCATATTGGCCCTGATGATATGTTCGCAAAAAATGCATAATAGATCGATGCGTATCGTACATACGAAATTAGCAAAACACAGTACGTTATTGTCTATAACCTTTTCGTCATTAATTTTATGGACATTATTTTAGATAAAACATGGGACCACAGCATCCGGGCGACCAAATTTGTGCCCTATTTGTCATAAACATAAACAATGTATGTAAGGATTAAAGAGTCATAACAAAAGAATTAAGACATACAGGTTCGAATGTGAACTCAAGGTTCGATTTCCTCTCTCCATATAAAAATAAATAAACGCACAGATTGAGTGTATTACCTTTGCCAATATGCATAAGATTTTGAAGTAAATAAAAGGAGTTTTTAAACTGAATAAATACAAATATTATTAACTTAATAGATTTTGCGTTGCTTGCGAAAGCTGAAAACCATCATGAAACTAAAGCTACCAGATCTGAATTTCATCTTTGAGTTTTAATATTTAAACCACCTATCAATATCAGTTTTATTGTTCTGTAAACATTGAATGTATGATATATTTTTCATAGTCTGTCTATTTTTTCAAATTTATTTCGAAAACTACCATACGAATTTGATTGAAATTTTGTATAGGCTTTCAGGATCATAAAATACGGTGGAAGTACTATTGTTATTTTTTACTCACGTTCACCCCTTATAAAGAAAATCACCAATTGGACGTAAGGGGTTACTATTTGAGGCCACGTATAGGAAAATTAACTAGATATTTTTGTGTTATATTTCAACTTCTGCATATCAGTACAGCCAGGGAAGCAAGAAGAATGAAGGCCATTCCAAAATCTATCTGTTCCCGGGAAGAAACTATTAGAATAGAAATCTTTCTGGCATTTAGGGACAACAACAGTAAAGGGATGAGATCTTATTGCTAATCGGGTTTGTCGAGGATATATAGGTCGAGGGGGTACAAAGCATACAATTTACTCAAAACACATTAAATTAAAATATTTGTAAAATAGGCACAGTGATGCAACATTGCGGCGATGAGACAGGGGCTGAATCTTAGTTAATAAAGTGGCAGCGATTAGATTGACAAAATTTTTGGACATTATCTAAGAGAGAAAGACTAGCGGAAGATTCACTAGCCCAGATGTGGCCACAATACTCCATGCATGGATGAATGGTGGCCTTGTAAAGGTACAGGATACTCACAGGTATGAGCAGTCTTCTAGCTCGATAGAGAGGGCCACCTTCTTTGCATAGCTTAGTTGATAAAGTGGGACTGATTTGATTGATAACTGTTTTTTTTTTTTTACTTTATCTAAGTTTTAGTTAAAACAGGCAAAAAGCCATAATAATGTCCATCCAATTAATTAAATGTTAAATTAAATAAGCAGTAAATATCATATTATCCGTTCGGTGCACTGTTAGGGATTAATAATTGTTAGTTCCAATCTAATATGTACAAATTGACTCGGATATATCTATAAATTGGACATAGATCACTGATTCTAAGTTTAACTTTTGCACAGTGTTAATGAGTTAAAATTCTAGTTTACTTAAAATAGAGAAAATCTAAACGTAATTATTATTTTATATTAGGATTATATTTAATCTGCGCTTTTTACGATGATTTCAAACGTAGTCAATTGACCGACTTTCATAGATATTCTCATATTCTGGTTTATCTGAAAAGGATACAAACTTCAGTAAGTTATCGCCATGAATAAAACGTCTGAATACCACCTTCGTTTCGTATCTGTATATAATATCTTTTCATTATGATGACTAAATGGCACAAGACGTCTGTAACATATCGATAATAATCTTTAAAAAAGTAAAGAAAATATTCTACGCATTAAAAGTGTATCCGAATTAATGTTTTTTCTCAGTTTTTGCGAAAATGCCATGCCAATAAATCCTTGTAGATTTCACTGTTAAATCTGACAACGCGATAAATTTAGTAGAAGTCATTTTCTTGGACGTAATTCATCCTATTCTAATCTTTTAATGAAGATTATATCATCGGTGGTTCTCGCCTGCTCGTTTATGTTAAAAATTGCATATCTGACGAAAAAGGCCTATCACATAGAAATCTGTACTGAATATCAAAGAGACGCACAGCACGAAGACCGGAATTGTCCGGCGATAATATCCAAAGGATAATATAATTAAGTTGATTTATTACAAACACACTGATTCATGAGAAACGAAAATAGGAAGCAAATAAATATTTTACAAGTGCATGTACAATTCCATTTCAACTGAATAAATGTAAATAATATACCTAGGTATATAATAGTGATGGGGCTATTCCAATATTTTCCCGATTCCGATAAAAGTACAGATTCCGAGCTGACTTCCCGGTTCCGTTACAATTACCGATTCTGATTTTTTTTATAAATATCCAATTAATTAACTATAAGATTGCTATTTACTCCGATTTTATTAAAAACGAATGTTCAATATGTAGATAGTTTTCTTACACGTCAAAATACACTTGTGGAGGAGGATCTATCGATTGTCGCTTGACTGGTAATTAAAAATCAGTCAATATTTATTATTTTATCATTATTACCAGCAATGGAAGTTGTATATAATGACTTTAATTAGTTATGTAAAAAAAAGTCCAACGAACAATCAGATGATTAGAGGTTCCACCCCTTTTGTTAATTCCACTACAACTACGATATGTGTTGACGGTTGATTGCATTACGACACAAGCGCCTCATGCACTGACTTTCCATCTTACACTCAAGAATCTACCACATATGAGGTGAAATGTGCGCGCCTCTTTACTCACGAAGCTATACGGCTCAGTTGCACATGCGTGGAAATTATCAATCCCTTATTATCTGATTATTGTTCATATAAATATAATTGTGTAAATAGATTACGCGGTTCTTATTGCCGCATTTTCTTTCGCTTCGAGCAGGGTTTTATTTTTTTGTATATCAAGCACAAGAGAATAAAAATGGAAAGATATATTGCATAGATGTACGCATGCGTAAAGGTCACATGAGTAAATCTATATATCTATAAAAGTGAAATTATCTGTGGGTGTGTACCTGTGCGTGTGTACCTGTGCGTGTGTATCTGTGCGTGTACATGCCCCTACCAAACTACTCTGTTACTTTTTAGTCTACATACTTGAGATTCAACATAAGCGGTATTGAGATTTAGAGAAATCTCTTTAATCGGTTTTCGGTCTGAAATTTGGCTGTCAAGGGGTCAAAGTTCAATGATTTGACCTTTGAAAACTCTACTAAACCCCTCCGCCAATTTTGGGTCTAAACATTTGAAATTTTAGATGTAGGTTACTTGGAAAATGATCAAACATTTTAATTTGATTTGAGACCCAAAAAGGGGCTCAAAATTGGAGTTAAAGTATTTTTAAAAAATACCTATGCGATGTCTACCTATTTCCCAGCCAATTTTTGGTCTTAATATTTGAAATTTTACATGAAGTGTCTTCAAGCATGGGCAGGCTTTTTAATCTGTTTTTTGTCAGAAAACTTTGCTTTCAAGGGTTCAAAGGTAAAAGAGTTGACCTGTGACGTCTGTAGCAAACTATTCAGTCAATTTTGGGTATAAACATTTCGGAATTTTACATAAAAGTATTCAAAAATGTAACAAGGTTTTTAATTAGTTTTGGGGCGTAATTTGGTTTCCAGATGGTAAAAGTTGAAAGGGTTAAAATTTGAAAATTTACCAACTCTTTCGCCAATTCTGAGTCTAAACACTGTAAATTTTAGATGTAGGTTACCTGAACGTGAGTCAAACTTTTTAACACCCCCCACACACACACAAATATATATATATATATATATATATATATATATATATATATATATATATATATATATATATATATATATACGCACATATAGTTATGAACAGCAGAGAGGGCCCGAGCAACACCAGGATGAACGGCTAGTACTAAATAATAATAAATGAGGAAATTTGTTTATGCTTACGTTATCAATCTTCATATCAATTGAAAACATGTTAGATTGTAGTTAACGACTCGGAGTTAAATACATTAATTGATTGTGATTTAATAAAACACGCATAAAAAGTTTAACGGAAATATAGAAAGCACTACTCACGTAACCATTGCATTTCCACACCGTTCTCTCAGAATGTTATAATTTACTTTTTTATTCTCTTGTCACTTGTAGATTGATATTATAAACTGACTTAGTATTTGATAGAAAGACATGCGAACTTTATAAAATATCACTACTCGTGAAGAAACGCTTTTCTATTAATTTCTTTTTGAATAATACAATATACATCTTGCAATAATAATACATATATTTAAGACTATCCTTCGATTTTTAAAGCAAACAGGCGCGTAAATTCTTCCATCAGTACTCATATTTCTCCAGAGATTTTATTTTAAGGCATTTTTTCTCCAAATTTTGATATTTGGCAATCGTTCGTTCATTAATTAATCTCTAAATACAATATTTTTGTTCAAAATTATTATATATCCTGATCTTCCAAGAAATACAACATACGGAATCATTAATTCAATTTCAAAGCATTTGTACAACAAAACGTCTGTTTATTTCTGGCGCGTATAGTAAGATTCAGTTATGTATATGACGTACATTTATTTTATCGCCATTCACTGTTACGAGCGAGCATGCTAGTGATTGTCTCACAAATATTATGGATGATCCAAAATGGAATCTGGACGAAACGGATTTTCAGCCTTATATATTATAAAATACTTTGAATATTGTCTTGATGGATATTATATTTTAGATAATCACATGAATAAGGAGATGCTTATAGTCTGGTAAGTGCAAAATCCATACATGGTTATATCTGCTTCTTACGAAACGTCCACTAAAATTCCCTCACATATCAGTTACGTTTATAAGGCCATTAAAATATGTTGCACATCACTAAAAGATGGCGAACATTTGCAGGCTTACTCATAGATGGATTAGTAACTAAAATGGTGATAATTATGGTAAATAATTGTTAATTATATTAAGGAGTCTACGTATTTAATTGCATGCATAGATATTAGTCGAACACGTTGTCATTTATGTTCTTGTTGGTTTTAATGGAAATCGCCGGTAAACAGAGACATTTTTCTATATTGGAGCTATTTTATTTGGTTTTTGTAAGTCTACATTTACGAGAAGATTGATATCTTCCAGATCAAAAAAAAAAAAAAATTAGATCATAAGGGAGCAAATAGATAGTAACTCATCGTGCGGTGTTCGAGTCATGGTTTCTTTATAGACTAGTTTTCATTAGATATATTGGCGAATTTAATATCGTCCCTCACGATTGCATCTAATTATCTTAAAGTCAATGTCAGCAAAGCCGAATCACGTGAGGCGAACTCTCGTAACTTCTGATTCTGACGCATTGCGTTTGATTTCAGTTATTTATGACTTTGATGTCAGTGCGATTCCGACTATCTAGGTAGAAAATAGAATGCGTCAAACATGAATCCACATGGGGACGTATAGCCTGCACGTTCTCTTATGCGTATTAGTATTTCAAATGCGGACAATCAAATCGCGAGAATCATAATTAGGAATGTTCATTGGCCTACACCAGTAACGTGTTTCCTGTATCCGATTCTGCACATTTTCATTACATGATGACAACCGCATTTATGTAGACACAACAGAAAAATGTAGTGATTATTTAGTTCTAATAAATTCTTAAATTAAATCATAACGCAAGATCAGTTTTATTTGTACATAGGACTTTTCCTTAGAGCACTCTTCGTTGTGCTATAGTACAGAAATACTCTAATGTGCTTTGAGGTTTTGAATCTAGGATCGAAATTCGACTGCTTTTCTTTTAAGCTATCAGATATCCCAACCTTCACGTCGTCTCTTAATATATGTCTCACATTCTATCTCACTGTTATTATTTCTGTTTGTTTTTCTGCCTGCCTGTCTTTCTGTCTCTCTTTCTTTCTCTTTCTCTCTTTCTCTCTCTCTCTCTCTATATATATATATATATATATATATATGTGTGTGTGTGTGTATGTGTGTGCATGTATGTGTGTGCGCGTGTGTGTGATTCTGTTATTCTAGAGTGATAATATATGCTATGCGATTTGAAAATGTGCATGAACAATGAACATAGCAATGACTAGCGCTAACTAATTTGTTACTGTTAATTACTGTTCTACATTCTTAAAACATTTGAGGCACGTGTCTTAACAAATGTTACTAATGCTTTGTTGCCTAATTTACAGGCATATGACTTCTAAAATTGTCAGTCCTTCTGTGGTTATAATTGAAATATGCTTACATTATGAAGTAAACAATGTGGCTTTTATGACATAAGCGAATTTCAATTTTGTCGCAGGGATTCATATTAGGTCTGCAAGATACTTTTTTTGTTTTAGCCGATGTCACTGAGAAGAAAGATTTACATATTGAAGACACATGACTCTAGTCCCTAGTTTGGTTCATTATATATGATCGTACACTTTATCTGTCTTACGTGGCAATTCTTTTCGCAGGTAAAATGTTTATCTATCTATTTATCTCTTATACAAAATAAACATAATCTATGAGTGTGTTCGTATGTGTGTACGCGCGCGTGTGTGTATGTGTATGTGTGGGTGTGTGAAAGAGAGACAGAGAAAGAGAGAGAGAGAGAGTTCGCTTCTTATAGATTCGAAAACAGCTAGGCCGATTGTTTTGTAATTGTACGGAAAGGTGTTTTATGTATCTAGGAGTAGTCTTACGTAGTTTTTTTTTTTTTTTATCGGAATTAGTCGAATCAGAATCAAAAATCGATAATCAAAACACTCTGAATAAAGAGAGAAGTCTGATGCGATATTTGAAAACAGTTTTATACAACTAAACATTGCACGCACATTTTGAGGTTTTCTCAATGCAAAAGCACTAATGGTAAGCATATAAAATCAACTATAAAATTTTGTAAGACAGGGGCGCGTTAGTAATGCATTCTTATAGAGAGCCATTGTACTATTATACTTGAGCATGTTTGTTGACCTTTAATTCAATACATGAAAATATTTTAATAAATTCAACATTTGCTCCGTCGATAAGACAGGTGCACGTTCGAAATTAATGTTTCTGTTTGGAGCAAATTGAACAATGACACTCGCCTTTTGCACTTTTAACTTGAACTGAAGTGATTATTCAATTTCTTTTATTAAATAAACAGTTTATTGGCTACAGTATAATGTAAACTACAATGTATTGTAGACAAAGAAACTGCTGGAAGGCAGGCCCAGCTTCCCCTCCAGTACACAGCGCGGGGGTTCGAAACTAGAGCAAGCGATCAATGTTTTGAATTAATAGTGGGAGATTAAACAGAGCTCAATGAAAATATGACGGTGGACAATATGTTGATCCTCATTAAATTTCGTATATATATATATATATATATATATATATATATATATATATATATATATATATATATATACTATAATAATAATTATTAAATTATTTATATATACTTATATAATTATATATATATATATACATATATATATATATATATATATATATATATATATATATATATATATATTTAGAGGTATATTTTGTAAGCGTGAAAAATACCTTAGCAGAGCTAAATATATATTTTTATTATTTCAATGTTGAGTGTATTTACTTAAATAATTACCAGTGGTTACAATAGTCTTGATAAAAACAATGAATCCATACCATCACTTGATTTAAGCTAAAATAAAAAAAGAAAGAAGCTTTAATAGTCTGATGATATTAACTGGATAGTTTGTTATCCACACTATTGATAAATATTTGTAATGGTTTAAGTAACTACACCCGAGGTTTAAATAATAAGGCATATATATATATATATATATATATATATATATATATATATATATATATATATATATATATAAAGTTTTTAGATGGGACAATTCATTGGTACCGTCGGTTTCAAACCCGACAATGAGAATGATTTTAGATACCCAAATCAAACTTGCTCCAGCCAATACAAATCTCTAAAACCTTTCTGTACACAAAATATAAATACGCTCTTATCTTAGGATTTTCCTTATAATTGAACACTCTGCTAACTTTCTTTTTCCACAATGCTTATAGAATTAAATATAAGATAGAAAAGCAAATGTTAAAATGACCCAGACAAAAAGATGTTAAAATGCGCGAACAAATATAGGAGAAAAAACTATAGGTCAACAGAAATGTACAGGCTATATATATATATATATATATATATATATATATATATATATATATATATATATATATATATATATATATATATATATATATATATCCATATATATATATATATATATATCTATATATTTATATATATATATATATATATATATATATATATATATATATATATATATATATAAGCGAAAATGTGTATGTATGTTCGCTTTTTGTATATCACATATAAACAATAATATCTCCGAGTAAACACCGAAGGTCGCCTGTCTATTTACTTTGCTCGATTTCGGGAAGATGAATTTTCAACAGTTTTCGCTCGCCGCATGTGGATTAGACTTGTTCGTATAATAAAAGCGACACTGATTCTGCCAGTATTTTTCCGCTGGCGACCGCCGCAAATGTCCGATAGCAATCAGCTTTGATCAATGTGGAAATATTTTCCTTATTTGGACAAGGGGAGGCGGCACCCCCTAACATCTTGGGAACATAAAAATAAAAAAAGCGTTTCTGCAGTAAATGAAATACTATCCCGCAGTCAAGTTGACCTCACTGAGTCATTAAAACGTGCACCTGCCATATCTAAGTAATTAAAGATATTGAAACTTTTGCCCAATGGTTAACGTCGCACATTTTTTTCACACTTTAATTTCCAACTTCACCTCAAGGTGTGTTTCTGTCCTCATACTCACTTACCTAAACTTTTTTTTTATTTTAACCCCGCCCCCTGCAGTTTTGATTTACCTCCAAATATCCGGGCAACGCCGGGTACCCCCGCTAGTACTTTCTTAAATCAGAGTCCATTTTCTGCAGACTGTTTTTGAAGCCAGTCAACGGTGGGTACTTTTGCTAGTCTATAATATAAAGCTGAATGCCTGTGTGTGTATGTGTGTGTGTGTCTGGTCAGGAATAGACTCCTATATGGTTGATTATTTTAAAAAACTGATTACATATACTAATAGAACATGTATCGAGACACAGGAATGAGTATGTTTGATCCGGCAGAACAGTGGTTCATTAAAATGTGTGGTATGTGTTCGCGTCTGGTCCACAAAGTATGGAAATAAAAAAATTAAAAAAAAAGTTTACAAATGTTTCTGATATAGATGTACATGAAAATACTTTGATAAGTATGTTTTAACTTAAATAGAGATTATATAATAAAAGTGTGGGGTTTGCGGTCGCGCCTGACCTCTATAGAATGGAAATAGTCACACACTTTATTAAAGAATTTTACTATCTATCTGTGTAAGTATACTTTGATAATTATGTTTCAGCTTAAAGAAATATGGTATAATAAAATTCTGGGGTGTTCGCTCACACATGCCCTCCATAGAATGGAAATATGGCACAACGTATAACAAGGTTTTTTTTTTAATATAGATCTACAGAATATTGTGATAAGGGTTTCATTGTGAACAGGTATAGTATAACAAATTATGGCGTTTATCTATTTTATTTTTACTTTCATCATATTTTGCTTTGGTTTTGATACCTCCAAATGTAACCCAAATTTACAATCCTTCCTTTTCATAACCTATAATACTGTCATAAATCAGAGTCTATTTTCTGTACGCTGTTTTTAACCCAGTAAACGACGGGTACTTAGTTACTTAAGAAAATGTCAGCAAGAGTTCTTAAAAGACACTAAATATAATAAATAAATAAATAATAAATAAATAAATAATGAAATATAATTTTTTTTTTAAATTTAAGGGGAGAGAATGGCCGATGTTTGCAAATTCAGTACAAAGCAGGTAAGTATGTAAGTAAATGCGTATAGTAAAATATAAGTTAATATACATGCGGGATATAGATGTGTGGGTAGATAAGAATATTTAAAGACTAAGACGGAAATTTAAGATAAAATACCGGCCAAACAAGAAAAAATAAAGAAGTAAAATAAAGCATATTACAAAGTATTTAAACTGTGTGTAGAAAAAAACGATAAGGTTAAAGAAGAATTATATATCTATCTGAAAGGTTAAATAATAACTATGTAATTTTAAAATTTCCATAATTATATTTGGACTCATGTTTACAGAAATAGATTAGCTCGTTTTTAGAATCTATTATATTGTTACTTTGAGGGAAAGTAATAGTTATAGCTTCAGTAGTGCAGAGGCTTTTCATATCTATCTTTTTAAGTATACTTTGATAGTTATGTTTCAGTTTGAAAAAATATGGTATAATAAAATTCTTGGGTGTTCGCTCGCACATGACCTCCATAGAATGGAAATATGTCACGAAGTTTAACCAGATTGTTTTTATATAGATCAACAGAATATTGTGATAAGTGTTTCAGTGTGAACAGGTATGGTATAATAAATTATGGTTTTTATCTATTTTATTTTTACTTTCATCATATTTTGCTTTGGTTTTAATAGCTCCAAATTAAACCTAAATTTACAACCCTTCCTTTTCATAACCTATCATACTTTCATAAATCAGATTCCATTTTCTGAAGGCTGTTTTTGAACCCAGTCGGGTACTTTTGCTAGTGTATATATATATATATATATATATATATATATATATATATATATATATATATATATATATATATATATATACGGAGAGGTATAAGTAATAAAGAGTGAACAATACGTTAGTACCGCTGAGTATGTTTTTTTTATTTTTATATATACAAATTTTTAGTTTAGAGTTTGTTTAATTTAGATCACGTTTTGTTAAGTTTTACGCATGTTTAACATATTTTTTTCATTACGAGGATACAGGAAAAAATCTACGATATATCTACCATTGAATTGATTTCTTGCTCAAATTATCTACACCCTTATTATACAAGATATATAGGTCGTATGTTCAAGCGCAATCCGCAGGACGTATGTTTTCATTGTCGAAACGACTAACGTCTCGAAAACATTTCCACTTTTCACTTTATATAACACCACCCCCCAAAATAATGTCTGCCTTTGCTGACACGTTTGAAGCTCACTTCAAATACGTTGGCCATACCCGTCACACTTTGACCTGACTGATATTATGCATGACGCATTTCTATACTGATTTCTTTTATTTTTTCCTTTTCGTTTCTTTCTATCGCCTCTTTCTTTATATAATAAGTATTTTATAATTATATGTCTATCTCTCTCTAAATATATTTATCTTGATATCTTAATTTTCACGCGTGCCCCTAGTATACTTTTTTTGATTTTAACTTTTACTATCTGAGAAAACAACTAACATCTCTCGGTTGCAGAAACAATTGTTAATATTTTGAGGTTGTAAAATAATGAATATATATATATATATATATATATATATATATATATATATATATATATATATATATATACATACATATATACATATATATATGTATATATATATATATATATATATATATATATATATATATATATATATATGTATATAGGTAGGTAGAGTTTTTATTAGTAACATAGCGAGGGATGGGAAAACTGGTAATTAGCATTAAATCATTACACAGCATATTTTTCTACAAAATGTTTACGTTATATGAGGAAACACATTTAAATTGTAAAAGCACTTGGGATTCATTTAAGTAACCTATGTTACTGAAAAATGTCGGCTAGTAAAATTGAGACCGATTAGTACAGCAAATAATTTGAGTAAATATATGTAACAGTATAAGTTTTTGTGAAATATTAATAGTGTTCTTACTAAAGCAGGTAATATGCAATAAAAATAGAATTCTCTAAAATATGTAATCTAAAATGAATATG
Organism: Euprymna scolopes; assembly: GCF_053919585.1. Taxonomy (NCBI): domain Eukaryota; kingdom Metazoa; phylum Mollusca; class Cephalopoda; order Sepiida; family Sepiolidae; genus Euprymna; species Euprymna scolopes. Next base: position 54,242,419 of record NC_136487.1, read on the forward strand.
CCAGTTAAAAAACAATCCGGTTTAATTTCGGCTCAAAGAATTATATTTTATCATTGGTTATATAGTTTTTTTTAAATACATCTTTAAATAACACAAAAACACACTTAATCATTTCAATTTGTAAATATTTTTGCAAGTACAAATTCATCAAAATTTCCCTTTCGGTTTGTAATAGTTCCAAAAACGAATTTGCATCTAAGTATAGCCTTTTTGAGACAGAAATATATTAAGAAAGTATTTAATAACTTATTATTTCACATTTGATATTCACGTGGGATTATTTGGTTTTATGTTCATGTACGAGTTGCGCAGCTTGTTATTTACATTTTATTTTAAGAATTCTTTTTTAAAAACTGTATTTTTATGTTGTATGGTTTATATGTTATTGTTTTTCATTCTTTAAATTCAAAGTTCTGTGCTAAATCACTGCCATTGAGATCACACTAGACTAAGTCGTTTTTACTCATACAGTGTCCCTATTTTTCACACATAAAAACATAATTTGTATTTAAGACTAACTTCGTGTGGAGGCGAGTAAATAACGAAAAAGGGTTCTGTTGTAAATTGTTATTTCAAAATGTATTGCTTTTCATTCACAATATTTACATAGATATATTGTGTATTTTTTTAAGAAAATCTATTCTTTATTATTCAAATAGAATTAATTATTAAAAAAAATAATTTAATATTTTTAATAATTTGTCATCATTACTACATCAACTGCCTTAATAAAAAGGTTAATAAAATTGTTGGAGCTTCTGTTATTTCATTGTTTTACTATTTTATTTTAAATTTTAATGTTTTGACAATCTTCTGGGTTTGGCCTTTACTCCTGATCTTTAATCGAACACGTACATCAAATCTGTTGCCAGGGACGCTGAGATAATGGTGCGATCCTTCCACCGCTCCAGAAGGTATCTCACTTCTGATGCAATTCTCTATCTGTATAAAAGCCACAGAAGAGACGTTGCAAGCCTGTCTTTGTTTTATCGTTATTTCCATGGCAGGTGCTCGTCTGAGCTCCAATCCCTCGTCCCCCCTCGCCAATCTTTCACGAGAAACACCCGTCTGGCTGAAACTACTGTCAATAATTTTCCCCACTCTTTATCCGTGCCTAAATCCAAACGTAGATTCCATGAGCTAAGCTTCTTTCTTAAAGCTGCACGCCAGTGCAACTCTCTGCCGCTTGCCTGTTTCCCACCTAACTACAACTTGGACGTTTTCAAGTCCAACATAAACAAACTCCTTACACACCGCCTCCTTAGGTAAGACACTCTTATCTAACCACCCAATACTAATGATTACTACAATAATATCTAATTAATTACTGTACACGCAATAATCCTTATCCCTGAGTTGCCTTCGGGCCTTGATAAGCGGTGAACCCCATGTAAAAAATATATATATTTATATTCAAAATTTCATAATGTTTATCATCTTAAATTGCATTTCTTTAACTCACTTGACACTTATAATCCTTGGTAGTATCTGTTTTGTAGCACAACATTAATCATTTTATCAATCAGTAAATCTATTTTGTCTTAACTCATCCCAAGAAATAGCAACAGTTAATCCACCAAAGGAAATAAATGCGTTTGTAAATGATTAAAAAATCCAAAAATTCTGAAGAAAATCTACAAATACCGTAAATCGTGCTTTAATTTCGTCATTTTAAATGTCAGGAATAAAGTCATTAAGACCCACGTATACATACTAACAAATTCCATTACTGTATGTGTTTATTGCAGAAATGTTATTTCTATTAATGAGTAAAGCCATTATTTATTATTAAATCAACCATATATTTACTCAAATAGCATCACAGTTTATAATCTATTACACCTGTGTATATATACGAAACTAAGAAAAATTCAATTTCCAATTGTATTAAATTAATTATTAATCTGAATTTAAAACTATACATAATTAAGTTATTACTGATGTAATGATTAAATTATTATTACATGAATTCTTGAACGTTGAAATTATGGAAATCGCTATAAGTGTGTTTCCATAATTGTCTCCTTTGAGAGAAAAACTGAAGGCCAAACTTATCTGTTTTTATCCGTTAGGGTAAACACGGATTAAAAGTTCGCAAACACAATATCCAAGAAAAAAAAAGTTGAGATGGCGAAAGTTTATCTCTTCCTCGAATCTTAGTTCCAAAGAAGAATTCAATCGACAATACGATTGTATTTGGAATGATAATCTGCAATTTAATTAATTCAAATCTCAGCCAGATTAAATGTTTAGGTTAATCGACAATACGATTGTATTTGACTAATAATCCGCAGTTTAACTGATCCAAATCTCAATCATCGATGAGGTCCGATTCTCGGAGCGACTGTTTGATATACCGGGCTATCTCGCTTCTTTTCGCCAACTGTTTATTTCTTATTTCCCGCCACGAATGTTCACTGTCTGGTTGCCATGACGACGTATTTCCGCTCGCTACGGCGATATTCACACCCAACCTCTGTCCCATTTCCCTCAGCCAAGTGTCTGCCACGCCACATCATTCATAGAGAGAGGGGGTTATCTGGTTCATTAGATTTTTAAGAAAGAGAGAGATAGCGAGATATATATAGAGAGTAAGTTGAGAGATTGACTGTTCGCTTTGCTCTGACGTCACAATAAAAATACGAAAAATATATCCAGTTTGGTAGAAAAGTAACTTATCTTGCCTTTTATAACATTTATTTGTTATATATTTGTTTTTTGACAACTTTTTAGAATATATGTGTACAGTAATACACACCCACATTCATTTTGATTAAAAAAAAATCATTTTGATTAAAAAAATAGTTTAATTTTAATATTTGTTTATTGTCTTAACTCATATCAACTGTTTTGCTTGTGTTCTGCTTCAAATATTCATAATCTTACATGCATAATTTTCATTTAATTATATTAAATAAACTTCAAGTTTACTATAAATCAAATCGTGTTCTTTCACTTTTTTAAAATGTAATTTATAAGTAATTAAAGAACTCATTCTAATCTTTAAAATCTATAATACAACGAAATATTACATTGCTTATAATACTTAAACAAACAACTTGTTTTTGTATTATTTTTTTATTATTAATATTAGATGAGTTTCAGTATAAATCATCGTGTTCTTTATTTCAATCCAATTTTGAAGTTTTGTAACGCTGTCTGTAAAAATTACTGTTGATTATTGACAGTCTAAGAGTTCAACATATCTTGCTTGTTGGGACTTCGGCGATGACGTCATTTTTTCAGCTGGCCGGCCATCTTTATAACGAAGGCCACGCCACCAGCCCCCCACCAAAAGGGGAAGCCTGGCATTTTCTCACCCGAAAGGGGGGAGCTTTGCAGTTTCTCCCACCAAAGGAGGGAGCCGGTGTCTCCCCCCCCAAGGGTGGGGGGGAAAGGCCAGGAGGAGGTGACTTTTTTCTTTGGGGGGGGAAGCCTCCAGGCCCCCTCCTCCCTGAAGGTGGGGTTGGGGATTATCTCTCCCTGAAGGGGGGAGGCCGGCACCAAGCATGTAAATCCAGAGGGGTGACGTTTTTTGTTACCCCTCGAAGTGGGAAGGGGGCCGATCACCCAGGCAACGCCGGGTAACCCCTGCTAGTTATTATTAATATTATCTTTTTGAATGCGATGCTGTAAAATTCCCATTCCGCATATGTTTACTACACTAATATTCTTAAATCTAGTATTAATAAACAGTTATCGAAATATGTAAGAAGTAAAGCATAATGGTTGAAATTTTATATATAGGTTCATTGGACATGGATCTAACTTAATAACTAAATTTGAGCCCAAAACAATAATTTTTAAGGAATGATAATAGGGATTAAAGTTAAAAAAAATCACCATTTTTTTTTTGCTCAACATACATCTCCAAATAGCCGGGCAACGCCGGGAACCGTACTAGTATATCTATCTATATCTATAAAAGTGAAAGTGTCTGTGTTTGTCTGTGATTCTTTTTCTGTACATTTCCCTACGCAATAACTCTGTCAATTTTTACTCTACATACTCGAAATTTGATATACAGGGTACCGAGATTTGGGAACATCGATGTGATCGTTTTTTGGCCAAAAATTTGGCGATTAAGGGGTCAAAGTTCAACGATTTATCATTTGAGAACTCTGCCAATGTCCTCCGACAATTTTTGGTCTACACACTTGAAATTTTAGATATAGGTTCCTTGGACATTGATCTAACTTAATAATATGATTTGAGCCCAAAACAAAAAATGTTAAGGGGTCAAAAAAGGGGTCAAATTTTAAAAAAATACGTATGCGGTCTCTGCCAAATTACTCAGACAATTTCTGGTCTAAATATTTGAAATTTTACATAAAGGGTATTCAGAGATATGACAAGCTTTTTCATCGGTTTGAAACGAACATTTTTAGTTACCAATATATAAATGTATGCATGTATGTATGTATGTATATTTGTATGTCTGCCTAAAACTTTCAATACAGGCGACGGATGTTACCAAGATAATGATCGTTTTAAATTTTACAAATATCGAAAAATTGGCTGAAAACATTAATATCTTTCCTTCAACTAGGCACTTTTCTACAAGGGGGCACTTTTTTCACCGATATTTTTGAAAGTTATCCTCTCCTTTAGATTGTCTAGCCTTAATTAAAAAAAAAATGTCGCTTCCGTTTTGGCGGTGGTCGTAACAGCATAGATGTTAGAGTTTTACCCCGATCTTTTCCTCTTTCGCGGTACGGGTTCGAGCCTGCCTTCCTACTACCACATATTTTTTTTTTTTTGTTCAACAGACACATCCAAACACCCGGGCAACGCCGGGCTGAAACGCTAGTATATCTATAAAAGTGAAAGTGTTAGTCTGTGTCTGCACATTTCCCTACGTAATGACTCTGTCAATTTTTAGTCTACAGTCTCACAATTTGATATACTGGGTACTGAGATTTGGGAAAATCGATGTGATCGGGTTTTAGCCAGAAATTTGTCGATTAAGGAGTCAAAGTTTAACGTGTTGACCTGTGAGAACTCTACTACACTCCTCCGAGAAGTGTGGGTCTACACACTTGAAATTTTAGATATAGGTGCCTTGGACATGGATCTAACTTAATAACTTGTTTTGATCCCAAACAATAGATCTAAAGGGGTCATAATAGGTGTAAAATGTAAAATTTAAAAAAAGAATGGCCTCTAAGGTCTCTACCAAATTGCTCAGACAATTTCTGGTCTAAACATTTGAAATTTTATATGAAGAGTATTCAGAGAGAGGGCACGCTTTTTCGTCGGGTTGGGTCGAAATATTTAGTTACCAATATATAAATGTATGAATGTATGTATTTTTGCATGTCTGCCTAAAACCTTCGACAGAGGCGACTGAATTTTATAATACCAATATCTGTTTTAATTTCGACCTTTCAGACACAAATATCTAAAAAGTAGCTAAACACATTAATATATTCACCTTCAACTGGACGGTTTTCTACAGGGGTCGATTTTTTCACCGATATTTTTTAAAGTCATCCTCTCCTGTCTAGCCTTAATTTAAACCTACGTCACTCCCGGTTTGACGGTAGTCGTAACAGCAAAGCTGCCACGTTTTTCCTCCGTTTTTTTTTTTTTGCTCCTTTGCATTACGGGTTCGAACCGGCCTTCCTACTACCATCTTTTTTTTTTGCTTAACATACATCTACAAACACTCGGGCAACGCTGGGTTAAAATGCTAGTAATCTATAGTCTATACACACGCTTCCATTTCAAAGAGGGTAAAGTTTTTACGACCTAAAGCTTCGTAGTCAATATTATTCATAATCAAAATGCTTTTATAAACATTAGTATGGCACTACAGCAACGTATATTTTTCCTCTGACTACAATGATCCTTTCTTGTAGCTAATACGGAAATCGTATTTGATATATTTGTGTTCGGGATTTAAAAAAAAAATTTAAAACATATTTATATATTTATACACATTGAGATGGAGTGAGATAGCGTAGTAGTTCACCCGCTTATTACTTACTGGTCCTTAAATGTATACTCTACACTGTTAATTTTGATACAAAGACAATTAATTTTTTTTTTACCAATTTTTGTTAGCTCAATTTTCACAACTAAATACGTCAGACGAACGCACACGCACAGTTACACATAGAAATATATTTTATTAACTATTTGCTTAAGAGATTCAAACTTTAATTAGAATTAATTCCCATCAACAAAAAAATCTTTCACATTCACCACAATTTAAAGTATAAAATTATTCTAAAGTGGGGAAATAATTGGAGAGTTGTCCGCCCATAATTTCTAACAATATTGTGGCCCCATCTCTTAAAGTATAACACTCCAAAACTATAATAAGATTAAAAAAAAACTGCTGATTTTATTTTAGAAATACTGGTCTTTAATGCCAGTCAAAGGTTAAATAAGAATAAATAAAATAATTATACAATGAAGACCAACAATTATAATTTTTTTAAAAAATCATTTAAAATAATTAAACACTTACGGTGAATTTTGAAAGATTGGAAAATACTCGCGCAAGAAGTGAAGACTGTTATTCGGAGGTTTGAAAGGGTTGAAAATAGTATTATTTAACAAAAAACGTCTATTTTATTTAATGAAATATGGAATAGAGAAAAATGGTGCATATATATATATATATATATATATATATATATATATATATATATATATATATACACGCGCGAAATAGTTAATTTATTATAAACAAGCTGAGCATCAGGACACTGTTAAAGTAGAGCTGAGAAGACCAGTCATTGCAAATGTATGAGTCAACTTTAACGTAAACAAATGAAATCCGACACCGGAAATAATTAATTCGCGTAACGTTATATATGTGAATGAGAAGTAGTGAAGATTGTAATTTTACATGATTTTATTGACCCTGTATAAACTTCCGACTTTATTTGCAATAAAGCATTCCGAAAAGATCAATTTTTCACGAGGAATTTTTAATCTCGGTTCGCTCTTACGCCAATGGTCTTTATATATATATATATATATATATATATATATATATATATATATATATATATATATATATATATATATATATATATACATATATATGTACGCACACATCCATATATACACACACATATATATATATATATATATATATATATATATATATATATATATATAAAGTGTCCACAAAGTCTGGCTACATTATGTATCCAAACTTTGTGGACACCCTGTAGATTATGTAGCCAGACTTAGTGGGCACCGTGTAGATTATGGAGCCAGATTTGTGGACAACCTACTGCTGATTAAAAATTTCAGGCCAATAAAAAAAATCTTTAAACAAATAAAAGATAAAGGATAGATTTAAAACCCCTTACTGCTTAAGGTTACCAATACTGCAATCTAACTGGTTATGGAAACAAAAAGCTACATTTAAAAGATTTATTTTTTTTTTAAATTTACATTTTTATTAAATTAGCCTTTTTTCACATGATCAAAATTATTTTAAAAAATATTAAAAGACCAGAGACAAAAATTATATTACATTGTACAAGAAGTGTTTGAATAGTGTAGGAAAAGATTCAATAATCAACCTTCATAATGAGTTCTACCGTCACTGCTTTTGATATCTTCAAAAATTCTTGGGGACATGCTAGAAATAGGGTGCCCTTTTAAGTGCGGGGGATTGTGCTCCAGTTTCTTAAGATGGCTCACGAAGTTCATTTATTGTTGAATATTGTTTGCCATTTCGATAAAAATCTCTTGTCATCACTCCCCAAACATTTTCAATTAGTGATGTTTGAGAGGATATACAATTTATAACAAAAACTTTGTTAGAGATTGATCACTTGGTGAATTAAAATAATCCTGCAATGTCGTTGCGATTAAAAGGCGATTAAAATATAAGGCAAATGCTGAAGGGAAACACTTACACGTTTATTTATTAGGTCGACGAGTATTCTACACAGTACCATAATAATAAATAAATGAATAGAGTTACAATTTACAAGAGCCTTTAACAAATATATAGATTTTTTAAGCAAGTATCCTTTAGACCAACACCACTATTAAATTTACATTAAACTACAGACGTATACACAGCTCAAAAACCAAATTTAGTCTAAAACAATAGCTACCGACGAAAGACAGCGCACCATAAAAAGCAAAATCGATTTGCAGACATACAGGTAAAACACAGTCATTTCAAATTTATAAAAGAAAAAATATGTTGCCAATCTATTATCTTGCGCAAACACTAGATAATTAGATTACCATAGTGAACATTTGTTTGCTCTGTCTTCTTTTTCTTTTATTGTTCATTTATAATAAAATCAACAAACCCATAGTGTAACAGAGTGCGGATCCGCGTATGGAACCACCAGCAGTTGCACAACAGCCAACGTATGCAAATAACAGAGTCGTGTGTACGGTAACTTCCCAGCGAGAAAAAAATAGAGGAAAACGGAAACATAAAAAGCAAAAGTTGACCGAGATCGACAGTAACAAAAAGAGTCCTAAACATGAACAAGCAAATTCAGAGTTTCACGTGCTCGAAGCATCAGAGTCTTATAAAGATAATTGGAGTAGAGAAAACGTGGAACAAGAGGCAATGTTTTATGTTGGAAGTATTTACAAATGTATATGTTGTTTCAACTGAAAACAACAAGTTAGCCGAATAATACTCTTGTATTTGTTTCTTTGCAAATGTCTGCATACATGGTGTGGGTTGCAAGGGTCGACCAGTAACAACTACGTAAGATTAAAAAAAAAGTTGATCACTTACAGAAAGAAAATACTAAAACCAAACAAAAGATTTAATTAGAAAACATTGGTCCCTCCTTGTTTTATTAATACTTATACTTGTTTGCTAATAATTAAGATACACAACATGCGATCATCACAAACAAAAAATGATTTTAACACATTCACGTGTTTACTCCAATTTCCTTGAAAGCTTGACGAAAGAAATTAACGAAAATTTTCTACAAATTATTTATAGAAACCTTTAATTGGGCAGATATATATTTAATTTTGTTGGCTTCAAATATCGCCCAATCAACCCAAGACGAAAAGATAGAAATGTATTTGCTTATGTGTTTATTTACAAGTTTCTGTATATTTTTACGCATTTATACGGAAAATATTTCTCGTCGATTTATTATCAAAATATCTATACTTCTATAAAATCCTTTTTCTTTTGTTTGTATTGATATTCATATTAAAAAACATCTATTCTATTAGTATTTATTTACTTTCTCACCAAAGCAAAATGTGACAAGAGGACTTTTTTAAAACCAGCTCCCCAAAAAGCAAACAAAAGGAGCACTCTGGTTGGAACTAAAAATAATCATTGTCCCAGTATAGAGGGTTTACCCTCGATTGACTGTGACAAATTACTATAAGTGCAGCATCTGGAGAGCAGATACTACACTTTGATCAGGGCCCGAAGGCCAAGAACGACAGGGTATTTATTTGCTCCCCCACCAAGCAAATAAGACACAAGGCTGATTTTTAATGTAAGGGGTGAAGGGGAAACGGGGAACTGGATAGTGACAATTGATATGAAGGGTTGCCCCTATATTGACCAAGGTCTTATATGTGGGTGTACCCCCACATCTTGTTTTGCCGCCTCGTCCCTTAAATTGCGGAGAAAAGGCCCCAACGCAAGGACATACAACAGAGGTGCTAGCGGACAACCCTAGCGTACCGACCGAGAGCCTTCAAAGGACTCCGACAACCTACCATTTACTTGTACCGTTACCGCAGGATCACAATACAGAACGGACATCGACTTGTGGAAGTCCAGACTAAAGCCGGCAGTCTCCATAACAGATTCTAAGAAACCATGATCGACCCTATCGAACGATTAAGACTGATCTAAATTGATCAGCGCAGCTACTGTGTCGTCTTCTAACCCCTCTATGATCGTGCGCAACAAGTGCAAGTTGTTTTAAATCGATCTCCTCTTCACAGAACAAGTCTGATCCGCTTCGACCAAGAAGCCGATAACAGCCTGCAGTCTTCAACTCTGTGTTTAGCAGAGTTATAGGCCTATAATAATCTAAGTCCTTCTCACTATGCCGCTCTCTTATCTTCGGAAGTGTGATCACTCCTTTTGTTACCTGCACAGGGATGGATCCCTGAGCAAAACAGTGGCTAAACACACCCGTCAGAATATGAATAAACATGGGCGACAGCCTCAAATACAGTTTGTAGGGCAGACCATCGGACCCTGGAGATTTGTTATGGCTAACCTGCTTCAATGCAGTAATGAGCTCACGCTCCGTAACCATTCAATCACAGCTAGCTGCTCGAGCCGCAGGAAGGTAAGGCGAGCCGGCAAAATAGCTGCTAAACTCCTGGCCGCCGTGTCTGGGTAGTTGGGAAAAGCGTCCCTCCAAATGTTGCCGAAACCCATTGCAAATCTCTCGAGTCGATCCGAGGGTATGTCCTTCCAGGTTTTTGACCTTCCGAATGTACCCATCCGAGCCGCATCTTAAGGCGGCCTTACGCTCAAGAGCTTCAATGTTTACGGCTCCGTTAGAGACTCTGTGTAACCTAACTCATGACCTTCGTAACGCTCGCTAGCCAAGCGCTGGAGGTACCCCTTAACTACTGCTATCTCTAGGGGATCCCCACCAGCCACTGCCCGGATCAGCCTATCATCTAGGTGTCGTTTGTTCCGTGCCCTAGTTAACGCCAGGCGTTGGTTATATTGGTAGCCTTAAGTCTAACCCATCAGCTACTCCCGGTTACCGCCCCCACTAACTCCCGCTGAATTAGTGCTGTCAGCTGTTCCCGGAAGTCTTTCATCTACAGTAAGGAGGCGTTCAACTTCCAGTAGCCAGACAACCTAGGCCTATTATCTAATCTCAAATGGGGCATTACTAATTCATGGTCCGAATGACCTAGGCATTTGAACTTGGGACAAGATAAGAAATGTATGTCGGCACTTCTAACTAACATGCTATCTAAGTAGGTACTTGAACAGGAGGCTACCCTTTTTTGCCACGAACACATCTCCCTATCCGGGTGATCCGGACGGAATCTGTACAAGACCGCACGAGACCATCAGGTCAGACGGGTTGCTTTCACACCTCTCCGACCCTCTATCCTCCTCGACCCTATCTATCTTGGCGCCCACGATGGTATTCCAGTCCCCCATTAAAACTACCCGTCCCGGACCAGCCGATAGGAATACCTCCACCTGCCAAAAAAAGGAAGCTCTCTCCCTAGCGATATTTCGCGCGTAAACAGCCAAAATCCGTAACTTACATCGACCTCGACCAGCCTTCCATGAGCGTACACGTGGACTATAGTAATCGACTCACTAGCACAGAAGCGCGACGACTACGGGAATTGCAATATGCTGAGTAAACGGCTAAAGCAATCACCGAGCCCAACAAATTGGGTCTCCTGACTCGCAGCTATATCTGCATCAAGGGCCATGAGATCCCTCAGCACGCGAGACGCCTTGCTTCGGGATCTCATGCCCCGCGCATTCAAACTAGCTAGGTTCAAGTTCATTGTGTCCCTAACTAGTAGTATTCTTCAACCACGGGTTTTAAATCCTCGGGGATAAGGGCGTCAAAAGCCTGGCCGAGACTGCCCCTGAGCAGATCGGACGTAAAACCCTCTGTCTCGTGATAGGCCCCCAACGTCCAGGCGAAATGTTATTTTTAAGGCTCCAAAGAAGAAGAGGTGTACATAAAGAGGGACCCTCTCTTCACATTTCGCTGCCACATTGCCTAAAGATGGGTGCTCCCCGTCGATCATTTTTGTATCTGGGAACGCCTTTCTTCCGGCGTCAATCATCCGCCACAGAGCTTTCGCTCTCCCTCCCTTATTTGGCCTGATAAACGTGATTAGCCCTGGAGCACCGAGGAAATTCCTACGGTTTATGACCTCTTTCCCGTCCACTTTCTTCAGTCGCTCAAGGTTTTTCAGGTATCTTTTTTGACGACCATTTAAGCCCCCGATGATTGGTCGATATCTACTTCACATATTTTTTCTCCAGGCCAAAAGGGGGATTTCCTGGTTTTCACCTCCCTCTGGTCTGAAACTGGGACTTCGTTTTCAGTGACGGGGATCACTCCGGGTCCCTCTGTAGGAGTGTTGAATAGGGGATGGGTTTGCTGAACTTCCTCTGGTGTTGGGAGGGTGGTTGGCGGGGGTTTGGGGGGAAGTTTTTTCTTGCTTCTCTAATAACTTCTTTTCCTGCAGCTTTGCATTTGTCGGTTCGCACTCTTCTTCTGATTCCGAAGCGCTCGCTGGTTGCTTTCTTTTATTTGAACCTGCTCGCATCTTTGGTGTAGTTTGCGGAACTATCTCTACATTTCTTACCTTTTTTGACGCTACCTTACTCCCCTTGCTTTTTTTGGGTTAACGCCTTTTTTGTGACACTTCTGCTGGCTTTATCACAGATTGCTTTCAGGGACAGGCCTTTGCCATATGGCCGGGTTTTTGACAATGCCAGCAATGTGGCCTCCTGTCTTCCACGATCACTGGCAGTGTTTATCCTGCGCACTTTAACTGGGCCGGAATTTCGTTGAACCCTATCCTGTCCAATCTTACTCGGATCTTATACTCCCCCGTCATAACGTTCATGGCGCATTTGACGGGGTTCACCTTCTATACCTCTCCGCATTGTGCCATTATGGCGCCTATTTGCTCTTCACACAGTAAACCTGGGACCCCTAGAATCGTAACCATGGTCATTCTTTTCGATTGATAATCAGGTTTGAGCCTGAACCTCTTCCAAGTGATGTATCCTTTCGCCACGTTCTCCGCGTTTTCTTTTGTTGGCAAAAGGAGATTCCACATGGCGTAACTCCTTCGCAACGCGTACTTGGCAGGGATGTTGGGGTCTCCAAGAAGTTCCATCATTTTGTCTCTATGTGCGCCCGTCAAACCTTTGTATCCTTGTCCAGGGTGACCATGGACAAGGATCTCTCGTTGATACTTTCCCTCTACCCTGGTAAAAACTTGATCGTTCCCCCTTCTGCGTACTTGTTCTTGAGCAAATATTAATAAAACTGGGGTGTCTTCTCCTTGGGGCCCCATGTTCCTGGTGATTTTGGTGTTATTGACTCCACCGCTTCTTCCTCCAGCGGACTGGTCTTTTTGGTCGTTGTGCCTCGGGAGTCGGAGAGTCGGTTATTAACGCCGGCCACAGCCCCCCCCCCCACTGGGGAGCACCCATCTACTATCAATAGTTGGTCCATGGATCTAACTCTTCTCATAACGTCCGCATACTTGGTTGGACTATTGGTCACGGAGTATTTCTGCCTTTTCCTTGCTCTCCTTATTGGTTTCGCCAACGCCCTAGCTATTTCCCACTCCTGTGTCAGCTATCCATTTCTCAAAAGCCCTCATCTGGCCTGCTGGTCTACTACGACGACGTCTTCGGACATGAGGCAGGATAATCGAAAAGGTTAACTAAGTGTCTCGATGAACGGTATTAAGGTATCCGCTGGCATGGGCCATGGGATACCACAGGGGGTGGAACCTCGCAACACGGACGATACGAACGCTGGGGTACAACCGGTTGTGGTACTCCCCAACACGGACGACACGGGTATTCGGGTACCACCGGGTGTGGTACCCCTGCCACGAAAATTGGAGCACCAGCGGAGGTTGTGCCCCCCGAACCGATTACTGGGGTACCACCGGGTGTGGTACCCCCGCCACGAACACTGGATAACCACCCGTAATATCCCCTGCCACGGACCCTATTCCAGGGGCTTCCCCCATAGTGGCAGACGCAGAGACCTATCCTCTCTAGATGTTGACCCAGTACCCTTCTCTAACCCGCTGCTTTAGAAACGAGGGGGACCTTGACCTAAAAAGATACGTCAGTTTCCCCTAGCCCGGCTGGCTGCTTAAAGCGGATCCAGACACTGGACTATCTGTAACACAATAGAAAGAACAGTTAGTGGAAACAAAATAACAACAACAATGCCTAAAGGACTGCTCACCCAAACAATGGGGTCGGTCCATTGAGGCCAAACAAATGAACACACTGAACTTGACCAAAGATCGTTCAAGTGGGCTGTCACTGGTCTTTGAAAAAGAGTTAACCTAGTATACGGAGAACAGATACTACACTTTACAAGCGTTTTTGATATAGATGCACATAATAATAATTTGATAAGTATGTTATAAATCAAATAGGGATGGTATAATATAATTGTGGGATCTGCATTCGCGCCTGGGCTCCATAGAATGGAAATAGGCACACATTTTAATAAATACTTTTCATATCTATCTGCGTAAGTATACTTTGATAATTATGTTTCAGTTTGAAGAACTATAGTATAATAAAATTACGGGGTGTTCGTTCCCGCCTGACCCCCATAGAATGAAAATACGTCACAAAGTTTAACAAGGTTTTTTAGTATTGATCCACAGAATATTGTGATAAGTGTTTCAGTGTGAACAGGTATGGTATAATAAATTATGGGGTTTATCGATTTTATTTTTACTTTCATCATATTTTGTTTTGGTTTTGATATCCCCAAATTCGAAGCTATCTCTTTACAACCCTTCCCTTTCATAATCTATCATACTTTCATAAATCAGAGTCCACTTTCTGTAGCCTGTTTTTGAATCCAGTAAATGACGGGTATTTTGCTAGTATATATATATATATATATATATATATATATATATATATATATATATATATATGCGAAATTCCTCCAAAAGTTTCCAGATTTTTTTTTCGTATAAGCACCTTTCTTTATACTTCAACACATTTAACTCCAGTGTCCTTTCGAAATAAACTTATCCGACTGCAATAAACTTGTTGTATCGTTCCAACAACTACCAGAATGGTCCTTCGAAGTCCTCTTGTGTGAACGTGCCAATGCACCTTGTTTCAGCCTTTTCTCAACAACTAAATTTACTCATAACGACAATATCTATGGTGTTCCATTATCTAAGAGAAAAAGAAAGGTAGCCAGATTTAGACTATAGATAGCATGAACAACTGGGTTGATGCACGTTTTGTTAAAATAGTCTATGACAAAGATAGAGTATCCTTAAAACAAATTTCCTGCAAATCTTCCGGATCTTCAGTTCGTGAATAAATGTGTGTACAGTTTCCACACTTACATAAAATTGTGGACTTTTTCTCTTTATGGACACATAATTGTCCTCATGCATACAATCTTTGGCCAGTCAACTCTGGTGTTTCACTTCTTTAGTTCTACCCTACCTGTGAGAATATCTCGGAGGCTTTCTGTCTTGTCTGATTTTTAATGCAGCTCAAAAAATAAACATTTCATACATTTATGTGACATTCTGTCAAAGTTCAAAACATAATTTTATTTCATATCATTCTTCTAAAATATCCTAACGTCCATATTGTGAGAATCGGATTTTAGTAAGGTGTATTTCAATGCTCGCTGTACCTGCTCATTTAAACATGGAATAAGTAAAAATTGTCAGTGGTTATAAAGATGTACAACAATTACATAATTCATTGTCAAGAGTTAACGACAATTAAACAATCCTATCAAAAAGACTGATAACTTAATCAACGGAACTTTGTGTGTAGATATGTATATATATATATATATATATATATACATATATATATATATATATATATATATTTGCGTAATAAATGATATAATATAAAACAATTACAACAATTTCCAATTGTCGAACATTGTAGTTAATTGTTGTTAAACCAAAACATCTTATTTCCTTTTAATGTATTGATAGTTGCTGTTTCCTTTAAGAAATTGGAGGCAGAATAAATTCATTCATTAAAATGATAATTAAAAGTATGGTTTTGCGCTAGCAAACAGTAGCTCTCAGGAATTTTAGCATGTCAACGTACTTTACTGAAACATTGTAAGATGGTAACACACGGTTAAATTTATAATATAGGCCGTCGTCATTTATTTGTAATATTCTCTGTAATTACAATGAACTCCATGAATTAAAAATTGGTAAATATAAAATGTGAAATACAAATGAAAAATATATTTTCTTAAAGCATATATATATATATATATATATATATATATATATATATATATGGTAAACTGGTAATTAGTAAACACCTGAATAGAGTTCTTAATACTGTTGCAGAGAAAATATGTGTTTTATTTTTTTATTACCATAAAACGGTACTTATATATATATATATATATATATATATATATATATATATATATATATATATATATGTATATATATATACACGTACATGCATCGGAGCCCTACCCCTCTTCAGCGTAGCTTGACTGTTATTACGACTCGAACCCCGGACCTTAAGTATATTCAGTCCAGCGTCTTAGCCATTACGCTATGATGTCATAGACGATTTACTGTTTAGTTTTTATCGTTTAGATATTTCCGTTGCATTTTAAAAATTTTTTAAACGATGCTGAGGTTAGCGTCTTCACCTTGAAGTTCGGATGTTTTTTTAGGAATTGCCCATTTTTTTTTATTTTTGGACGAAAACAAATAATATGTTTATTTATTTTTAAAACAATAATCTACGTACATGCATGTTTCGGGGCCCTACCCCTCTTTAGCGTACTACTGGATCTGGTACTAGAACTGAAAATTGCAAATCAGAAACAGTAAAATGCTATTCGGTACCTTACTAAACTTGTTGGTTCTGATGAGACTGTAGACAAAATATTCATCTATCGGGAATAAAAAAAACGTGTTAATCTAAGATTTTACAATTCACAACTAAACTAAACAGACCTGATAGATGATAATTTACTGTTAGTTTATTGCTCTAAATCATTTATTGTCTCCTTAAGTAGAAAATATTTAATTTTATCCATTTTCATTTGAAATTTACACCAATAAAAAAATGAATGATAATGATAATATTTACTTCTCTAACAGTAGAAGTAGCAATTATAAAAACATATATAACGTGTTATATTTCATGTATATACAGTATAATCCAATAAACGGATGTTTTTAAGGAAAACTAAACTCTGCGAAACTTCAACAAAATTATATAATGTACATAAATATTTTACTAAACTATGCGATTATGTAGTCATGGATGCTCTAAAAACATCCGTTTCCCGTTACTCACCTTGTACACGCATGCACACACACACACACGCACACACACACACACACACACACTGATTCTAATATACACTTAATATGTATTATATAGGTATATATATCTATGCATATATATATATATATGTGTATGCATATATATATATATATGTGTATGCATAGATATTATACATATGCGTACATACGCACATACATATATATATATATATATATATATATATATATATATATATATATAGTAATTTATAAAATATATATGGCGATTAAGCTACACTGAATATTCAGTGTAGCTTAATCGCCATATATATTTCATAAATTACTAACTAGCTCTACCTACGTATTGAGCACTTTTTAAGTAAATACTTAAAGTTTACGCATAAATCTATACTTTCGTATATTAAATTTGTGTGAGTAAATGAAGTAGTTATATATATATATATATATATATATATATATATATATATATATATTATACATATACGTAAATACGCACATAGAAACACGCATATACAATATATATATATACATATATATATATATATATATATATATATATATATATATATATATATATATATATATGTATGTAGTTAGATAGAGAGACAAAGAGAGAGAGAGTGGGGGTTACTGTTTTAGACGCGAGCGGAAATGCACACTTCCGTATAAACAATAGTAAGAACCGTCCGATTAAGGGTCATACTTATTTCTCATTTATCATAATACTTATGAATTCGTTCGTCCGTCAAGGTTAAAATACTCCTCATATGTCTCATATTTGAGACAGAAACTGGAAGACACGCAAATGGCATAAATCATACTCTCTCATCCACATGTATTGTAACAATATCCGGCAAATTTTCTTCGATTGTAAAGTATTAGACCGGAAAGGCGTGTATATTTATATATCTTTAATTATTACACTGATAATTTACACATTTGTTTTCTATGATTTCTGCTAATTTAGGACTAATTTGATGCGCTGAATAGGATGAATTATATTGGTTTTAACAGTATTAATGCTGGAGTCCCTCAGGGGTCCATCCTGGGTCCGACTCTCTTCCTGATCTACATCAATTATCTCCTAAAACACATACTTAAATCATTCGTTGACATCTATGCTGATGACATGCCCATCTATGGCAGCACATCAAAGGCCGTAAATTACAAAGTTCTCTCTAATTCTCTCTCTTCTGATCTTGAGCGCGTGGTACAATGGGGAAAGAGGTGGCTGGTCACTTTTAATTTTGACAAGCTTCTGGGTTTGACAGTTATTCCTGATCTAAAATGGAACACATATATCAAATCTGTTGCCAGGGATGCTGGGAAAATGGTGAGATCTTTCTACCGCTCCAGAAGATATCTCACTACTGATGCAATTCTTTATCTTTATAAAAGCCAAGTACGTCCAAGGATAGAGTCCTGCTGCCGCATCTGGGCAGGAGCTGCCAAAAAACAGCCTACTTGGCCTTGGCAGAGTACAAAATAGATTTCGTGGTTTAGTGGGAGATGCCCTTTTCTCTTCCCTGCAACCTCTCTCCCACAGAAGAGACGTTGCAAGCTGTCTTTGTTTTATCGCGATTTCCATGGAAGGTGCTCTCTGAGATCCACTCACTCGCCCCCCCTCACCAATCTTTCACGAAAAACACCCGTCTGGCTGAAACTACTGTCAATAATTTTCCCCTTCCTTTATTTGGGCCTAAATCCAAACGTAGATTCCATGAGCAAATCTTCTTTCTTATAACTGCACGCCAACGGAACTCTCTGCCACTTGCCTGTTTCCCACCTGACTACAACTTGGATGCATTCAAATCCAACATAAACAAACTCCTGACAAACCGCCCCCTTAAGTAAGACACTCTATAAACATCCCCAATACAAATGATTACTACAATACTATCTCATTGATTACTGTACACGCAATAACTCTTATCCCTGAGTGGCATTCCGGCCTTGATAAGTGGTGACCCCAATGTAAAAAAAAAACTATGCAAAACTCTAAGTTCAAACATAATTTAAAATTCGAAATCGACCTTATTATTGTATTAAACTCGAAATCATCCGTAAAAATGCAGTCGTTGCAACACTTATATATAAACAGATGTATATATTTGTATGGGTGTGTGTCTGTATGTCTCAATATTTTCAAACTATCGCTTCCAAAACTAAAAGTCGCAGAGAGTCGTAAGGCGTAACAAATTAATTGATTTTTTTATGAACCGTACTTTCAGACGGATTTAGCCGGTAAAAATAGTTTTTAAGGGTTCAAAAATGGGTTAAAAATGAAAAAAAAAATCATTTTCCATTTTGTACATTTATCTTAGTATATCTTTTTATTTATAATTATTCGTCAGTTTATATGGGCGTCACTGTGGTACAGTTGTATCGTCACCAGCTTTGAATGCTACATTTTCGCATTAAGTTTCTATTCTAGCTTATGACACCTAAATATTATTTTACTCATTAAATCACAGCGCTATAATAATATATACGAAATATGGACAACTTAAAATCTCATACTTAAGCGTATTATACGACCGGGCGAGGCTGGTGAAAGCCGGTTGCGTCTATATTCGTTGCTTTATATATTAATTCCTATGAAGCTACATTTAATATTACGATTAACAGCTGTAAATAAAACACGAGACCGATCACTTTATATTAAATGTCTATGCAAAAACATTTTCAGATCCATACTGGTTTCTGTACGCGTGTATTTTTGAAGTTTATGTAAGCGTGTTAATTATTCTATTACAAAAGGAAAGAAAACTCAACAGCATAAAATAAAACTAAAGTTTCCGAAAAATAATTAAGAAACTGAATCTGTCAGAACGTATTTTGATTTATTGCGTAAATGTGTATGTCAGTTCAGTCTCTGGTAATAATTCCCCAAAAGAATAGATTATATTCTAACGCTTTGAAATGTGTTTGCTGTCGTTACAATTATGATCGAATCCCCATGAAGTATACACACTAATTACATCGTAAATTAGCAAGATTAGATACACAGATTAGATGTATATTACCTTGATAAAACTTGTTATATCTTATAAATTAATTTGTGTCATTAACAGAATAATAACCGGAACAATGCCTGATGAATTATATTGTAGTTTCGGAGACCGAAATGTATTAGTTATTAACGGTGTAATCTTATCAACAAATATAGCTTCAAATCAAAAATATTTATGAGTTAAAACCAAACTTTTTAACAATCCAATGTCTTGCACGAATGTTAAAATTACGAATCGAATATATTTAAGTATTTAAAACTAGAAAACGTGCTAGTTTGCAACATTACACACGTAATAATATTATATTGGTATATTGCAATCTTTAAAAAGTATTTAAAGAATTAGTTCACCTGGAATTTTAATGTGAATAGTAATTAGCGCTATGACAAGAGAATAGTCTTATGTTTTTTTGTACTCTTGGCCTCATATCCGACACAGATACATTAATTAATCGAGAACCACACATCCTCATCAAAAACATATAAAATATAAACTGCTATTTACTCGAGTCAAAATTATGAAAAGAATATTCTTTTTTATAGCCCTAATATTAATGATAATATATTTTTAGTTTTGATATGGAATCATATGAATCACTTTTATGAATCTGAATATAAGCTATATTACATAATATAGTAATTAAAATTAATACGCCATCTTACAAATTCTCTTATAAAATGCAGTAGACAACTCAATTGACGAACATAATTCGTTCTAAAAAGCTGCTCAGAAGATCTATAAATTCGGGATGCGGATGATATGTTTTCATTTAAAATAATGAAAACGAATTATTCCTTTATTGACAATGTAGAATATTTTGTAGCTATTTTAGAAGTTAATATATAAACCTATTAAGCGTCAATTATATTAATGTTTCAAAACTAAATGTAATGCTTTATATAAAACCTATTTTGTAAAACTTCGAATTTTTTTTAAGAAATAAGCTAATCTATTGTATATTAAGCTATTTTATTATATATTTTTAAATCAGTTTAAATGATTAACATATTTATGAATAAACTCCAAATGAACAGACTCCAAGAATTCAACTTACATTAATTTAAAATAAAACTCAATATCTGGATTAAGTGGAAACTCTGCACGGAAATGTAAACAATTCATAATGCCGGTATGAATTTGGTTACCATTCGCCTTGTTCGAAATTAGAAATTTATAAGAAAACTGAGGCGTTTCCTGCTGGATTTTTATGTCAGAAATCCGATATGTACCGGTTCGGAAACGTTCATCATAGAACCGTAATAATCTTTGACCGTATTATGTATATTGATAGTATTTATATTTCGTTCACTCGTGTTTTAATTGACTCATTCAAAAATTCTGTTAAACTACATTGTTAGGATACTTGATATGATAAATTTATTAAGTATATTACCATTATTCGTTATGTAACTTGGGAATACCGTTGACAAACTAGCCTTTAGTCTATGCACAGCCCCTATTCTACATTTTTTATTCGTGTTCTTATTAATTACTCTAGAAAGTCAGAGAAGTCGAGCGCAACATGTTATTTCATACACGCACTATATTATGACGCATTAATTCACCGTAAAAGTGAATCAATGTATTAAAAGATAAAATTACGATGATATATTTTGCGACGATGAACTAGGTTAGTATAAATGTGATGCCCCTTTAAAACAGCAAAGTATTTTACACCTTGATTAAAAATTAAAAAACGAAATAATCTCCTTCATTAAAGATATAAATGTAATTATAAACCACTTCTGAATTTAA
This sequence comes from Euprymna scolopes, assembly GCF_053919585.1. NCBI lineage: Eukaryota > Metazoa > Mollusca > Cephalopoda > Sepiida > Sepiolidae > Euprymna > Euprymna scolopes. The sequence continues at coordinate 54,264,207 of NC_136487.1, forward strand.
TATATCCTTATAACTTCACTTTATTAAAACGCGAATACTAATTAATCTATGCACAAGTCACGGTAATGGCTTCTAGAGAGTCTGTAAAGCGAACCTCTCTTGCCACGGTCCGCGACAATAACAATTGTTCCAAATAAAGTTACTGCCATTATTATGTAAATTTTAATACGCTTGAATGATAGATAAGGAACGCCATGCTTTTTCAGATCATCTTAGTATGTTGTATGTCCAAGTAATGAAGTTTATATCCGGGCGTCAATATGCTAATTTTTGTAACCATGTAACGATTTCGCATTATTTAAATTAGAAACGATTGGAATACGCCTGCATTCATCTGCATCCATAATGCTTACATACTATCGAAGAATATTATTCAATAATATGCGTATTATTTATTAATTTTAAGAAAATTACTATCTTTATGTGAGAGAAATACTTGGTTTAGTCAGAGACTACTTGGTTCCAATTCATATCCATCGATCAGCGAAAGAAAGAAGACATTTGATTACTTATTTCACCGCTTTAACTTTTGATAAACACACCTCGTTCTGTTTGGTTCATAACAAGTGTCATAGATTCTTAATATTTGACCAAAATCTCAGACCACTGTCCACTTGGAAGACGGACTTTTATTATCAATTACACAGACATCTACTAGAGCTCTTTATTTTATTGAACCGGAATCGGCGAGAGTAAGACAATCTGAATAGCGTTACATTGTACGCGTTCAACGATGCTGCAATGAAATATCTGACAACCTGATATTCATAGATGGCCTCATTGTTCGCCTGATAAGGCCGTCTAACAAGAACTAAGTAACAATTCACAAGATTCGTCTGAAGGACGCACAAGAGTGGAAGTCATAAATTCTGATTTCGTAACGGACAGCAGCATCGTCGATGGTTGGGGGGGACAAAAGAATTGAAAGGTTCTTCATCTACAAATCGTAGCGCTTTTTGACAGTATAACATCAATAAAATCAATGAATAGTTCATTAATTCCGGAGATACAATTTCGATATTAAAGTCTTTCAGGATTAGGGAAAACATTTTTAACTCGCAAAAAGTCAGCCATAAGATCAGTACTATTGGGATATTTTATAATCTATATAATTATAAAATTTAAATAGCCTTGTAAAGGGTGTTGTAACCCAACATCCGGTTTCCGACTTCCGGTTGCGCATGCCCACATAAACGAATAATCAACGCGACAATAAAACGTATTATCTTACTGTGTACGTTTCCAGCGTCCCATTTTTTTTTTCGCGTTTAAATTATCCAAATAAACAATTATAAATTCTTTCAGGATTGTTTGTACATCATTCATTTTTGTATTACGTTTCAGTTATTTTAACGCAATTTTCTTACAAATAAATCTACTTTCACCTCTTGAAAACCATAACATCATGTTACAACTGCGATTTCCCCACGACCTTCGTTTTTTAAACAATGTATTCTCCATTTTTTAATACACCTTCCTTAAATAACATTCATGCATTTCATTCTCCAAAGCAACATAAATAAATAACCCCAAAAATATGATTTTTTTTTATTTGCGTTACAATAAAATGTATTATTTTTTTACAGGTACGTTTTTAGCGTCCCAAATTGTGTTTTTTTTGCGTTTAATTTAGAAGATATATCAAAATTTGAATTCAATTGATTATTATAGTATATTAAATTTGATACTTATATTATATTAATTAGTATTATGGGATCTGTTCAGTGCACATTTACCTGTAAGTATGACAAACCACTTATAATTCAATGAATGTACTTTTTTCTTCCAAATTTATCAATTATAAATAGTACTACTCATAGAAATCTATCTCTGTTCCTTTTTCTTTTTCATATACTTTCATAGAAATTCTTCTGTTATGTAACAAAAACTATTTTCTTTACGTCACAAGTGTAACGGTCCTACATTAATTCCATAAATAATATAACATAGTGACCCAACGAGTCACGGGTAGTCTAATAATAAATATTGCTTAAATAGTTCGAAAACATATAAGAGGTATTTTCCAATTTTTAGTGTAGTTTTAAACATCAATATATTTGCATGTTTCTTTTTCTTATTAGGAATATTAAAGCAGAAACTGAATTCTCATTAGGTAAATCAAACTTTAAAATAAATATAATACTTTTTCTATTATTACTTATAACTGTGAAACCGTATATAAATATATATATATATATATATATATATATATACATATACTAGCGGGGGTATCCGGTGTTGCCCGGGTTTTTAGAGGTGTGTGTGTTGAGGGGGACTTAGACCAACAACCCTGAAACCTTGGCCGGGTGTTTGGAGGTGAAAAACAAAATGTTTTAGTGGAAAGGTAGGCTTGAACTCCGAACCTTTGATGCGGAGGTGGAATGGAAATGGAAAAAAACCCTTCCACCTAACCATCTTGAGCACCCGGTATTTGCAGGTGTGTGTTGTTGGGGGGGAGTAGATCAACAAAACCCTGCTAAAAAAACTTTGGCGGGGAGTTTGGAGGTGTAAAAGAAAAAAAAGTTTTAGTAGAAAGATAGGCTTTAACCCCAACCTTTGACGCTGAGAGGGAATGGAAATGGGGAAAAAGAAACCCTGCGACCTAACCATCTCGACCACGGGATTAGATGAATTGATAAGTGTGTTAAGTTGACGTTTATAAATCGCGAAAACGTAAAGTCGCGTGATGTTTTACATAGTTTTGCGCTGGAAGCCCGTCTCTGTTTTCCCTGCTACGCGGCGGTCAAAAAATATCTCGAAAATAGCTTGTAAAAGTCGGGCAAATTAAAGATAGCTTCGACCAGAGTTCCTTAGTCGTGGATATTATTATTTAGACGACATATAAAAAGGTTTAAGAAGGAGCGAGACAACGTAGAATCATGGCCAAAAAAGCCTTTTATAGACATACACAAAAAGCAGAGACACATACATACATACATACATACAAACATACATACACACATACATACACACATTTTCGCTGATATATATATATACATATGTATATACACATGTGTGAGTAGTTAAAGAATGAAGTAAACGTCATAATATATATATCTACATATATATATACATATATAAATATATATATATATATATATATATATATATATAGCTAGATATTCGTTATTCGTTACAGTCAACAAAAGCTGAAGTAAGTTAACGTGTATGGTAAATTTGAAAGCGAAACCGAATCCCTCGACTGAGAGTAACTATTATTTCCAATACTGACGATTGCACAAGATGGAAATACTAGTGCCTCTATAAAATAATAATCAATCCTGTTTCGTTTATTTACGTCGGGGATTTGTAGTTTTTTCAGTTGTCTTTCCAGACGACTTGATACTACTCCTAGTGTACCATCTATGACCGGTATTATTTGTGTATTAACCCTGTGTATACACGTTATTTCCAAGGCTAATGGAGCATAATTGCTCCACTTCTCGTTCTCTTTCTCTCTCATATTCATCTCCGGGGGTACTGAAAAGTCTACAATACGCCAGTTTTTTAGACTGTGTCAATGACGTGTAAATGCGGACGATTATGTTCCAATTGCCAGGTAGTTATGACACGTTTGCCCCACCATTGATCTACTAGCCATCCTTACTTGTCTCACTTCATCAGGAACCTCCTCAAACCATTTTCAGCACACTTCACCCAAAACTTCTTACACGCCTCCTAATATATCCGAATCCCATTATATTCCAATTGCTTGGTAGTTATGACACTTTTGTCCCACCATACCTCTACCTTGCCATCCTCACTTGTTCTCAGTTCATCAGGCACCTCCTACAACCATTTTCCAGCACACTTCACCTCAACCCTCTTACACACCTCCCAATATATCCGGAGTCCCATGCGATCGTGTCTTTTGCGGTGTTATCTCTAGGCCACTCAACTACACCCTGCTGCAAGGTGCGCAATGGATTATGATGTCTTACCACAAATCCGACATTTTGTAGCAACTTCCTCTCCTAGAACCACTTTTGTGAACAATCGTGTTCCTGATGCCTGCTCTTATGCTGCACAACTAAAAGCTTCAGTACTCTTAGCCAGATACCCATCTCAAAGCAATTACCATGATCTTTCATCAGCCACTTCTGCTATATCCTGGAAGAACCTTCCATGTATTACCTTCCTAACCAGTTGATTTGCCCTTTCTCTATCCATACGTGTCACCTAATTATCCTTGGTCTCGCATATCTCCCTGTCATTGGCCACGACCTTAATCATTCTCTCCTAACCACATGCTCCTTCAATGACATTTCCATTCTAACATAATCTTTACACTTTTAAATCCTATCCCACCGCCTTTCCTCTTTTGATACAGCCTTGCCACGCTATTTCGAATGTGAAATATACCAAACATTGCTAAAACTTTTCTTGTTTTGATATTCATTGCGTTCAATTCCTTGTCAGTCTAGTCTAAAATTCTCGCACTGTATCTCAAAACACTGACTGCCCATGCATTCACTGCTTTTATTAGGTTTCGTCCATACAATTTCGACTTTGCAATTAGTTTCACTCTTATAAGATACTCCTTTCTGACTTTTTCCTTCATTTCTCTGTTCATGATGCCTACACCCTCCAACACTTTCAAATACTTATACCCTGTATCTTCTATTTCTTTTATAATTTCTCCATTTGGCAGCACTATTCTATTCGAATGAACGTTTATTCCCGTTTTCATAACCATCACCGCACATTTACGTGGGGCGTGCAATAAGTAATGCCCCTGACGCAATTCGTTGTCTGATCTAGCTTAAATTTTGCATGTGCAATGATTTATATCACTACGGGCAATGTGTCAAATTACAGCTCTGAACTAATTGTGGTTTCTGTTTTACAGACGTTTGAACTGAGTCAGGTGTGAGTTGCAGCGTGTTGAATGTCGAGCAGTGACCGGGTTTTTGTATTTGAAAGGACGCACACCACAGGAAACTTTTGATGAAATGAAAGAAACTTATGTCGATAATGCCCCTATCATATGACCTTGTAAAACGCTGGCATAGTGAATTCAAACATAGCGGGAAGTAAGTGAAAATGCCATTTTGGCATTGATGAGGCATCTGTCCGTCAAGTTGAGGCTGCCATTTTGGAAGATCGGCCCATTACTATTCGCCAAATAGCCCAAGATGTCCATATTAGTACAGGGTCTGTGGAAACTATCATTCATGACCATTTTCATATGCATAAGGTGTCTGCCAAATGGATTCCCAGGTTGTTCCTACCATTCCAGACGCGAGAATGAATTTGGAGATGTGCCAAGAAGATAAGTCAAAGGTGTTCAAGTGACTGATTACACAGAATAAAACCGGATCCGGAGACCAAATCCCAGTCAATGAAGTCGAAGCACTTGAACTCACCCCCTCCAAAGAATGCAAGAGGGCAGCCCTCCGCTGGCAAGGTCATGCTCACAGTCTTTTGGGACCAGCACGGAGTAGTGATGACAGATTCCTTGGCAAAGGGTACCACAGTTACAAAGACCTAGAATGCTTGACTTTCGAGGAAATTCAGGGAAGCAATCAAAATCAAGAGGCGGGGCAAGATACGCAAAGAAACCCTCCTCCTGCAGGAAAATGATCCGATCTACAACTCGCATGTAACCAGATCAGAAGCACGGGCGTGTGGTTATGAAACCATCCCCATCATCCTTACTTTCCTGACCTTACACCCTCTGACTTTCACCTCTTCCTAGCCATGAAGTTTTTTTTGAAAGGAAACCGTGTCCCAGATGATGCAGCCTTGATTTCTGAAGTCACGGAGTACCATGCCGGGGTGTTCTACAAAAAGGGTCTCCAGAGCTGCATCAAAGGATGGGAGAATGGCATAACTCTTGGTTGCTCCTATGTAGAGAAAGACTAATAACAGTGCCAAGTATCGTTGCTCTACTGCTATGGGAAGTAGGCCAGGGACATTACTTATTGCACGCCTATCGTATTTATCACAAACTCCCTCCCGATATCTTCTGAGCGTGTCCCCAAGTTCTACCAGCCTCCCCATTTCCTTTTCATTTCTGTTGAACATTTTCAAATCATGCATAAACAGTAGATGTTTGAGGCGTCTGCAACCAGATCCAAAGTTTTTGCTCAGTGGCATCATTATCATTACAAAAAGAAGTCCAAATACTGAATCTCCTTGGAATATAATACGTTTAATGTCAACCCGCCCCATCACTTCTCTGTTTACTGTCAGCATCGTTTTCCATTGAACCATACTTGTCTCCAAAAGCCCTACCACATTCTCAGCAACCTTCACTATCAGTGGGGTTTCCCGTATCCATTAATGAGAAAACATGTATAAGCCTTTCTTTAATCGATCCATGTTACACTCATATCCCCCTTATCTTCCTTGCATCCTGCATTAATGCTTTATCAATCAGTAGTTGCTCCTTGATACCTCTCAAACATTTTCGACGCCCTCTCTGTTAATCAGAGTACACACCATTACTCACAAGATGTGCATACATTTTTTCTGCAAAGGTACTTGTTAACAGTTTCAATATTAATGGTAAACATGTAATTGGTCTATAGTTATTGGCATCTGTCCCCTTTGAGGGATCTTTCCTAATCAGTGTTGTTCTTCTCTTTACAAGACAATCAGTGACATCTCCCGACTCTACGACTCTTTGTATGGCAGCAGCTATAGGTGGATAAAGTCATTCGAAATGTTTAAACCAGAAGCATATTATTCCATCTGGCCCAGGTGCCTTACAGTTTGTCATCCTTCGTATGCCAATGTTCAGGTCATCAATGATTATCTCAACGTTCTTCATCTGCTGCATTCCTGATAGCGTTTCTCTGACCTCTCCCAACCAGCTAGCCTTCTTATTATATCGCCCGTCGACAGATCAAATCCCACTCCAGAACTTCCTGCCATCTTTTGCATTTGGAGGGTTGTTATTTCCCGCCTGTTTAATACCATTTTATTTTTTATACAACTGAGATTACTTGTTCCGGTAAAGGTTGTTCTGCCGAAACGCAACGCTTTTTTCCAACAAAGTTCTGAATTTTCATACAACCAGTGTGGATCTTCTCTTTCAACGTTGTTAGAACATTCTTCCTTCCCTTTTCCAAAAATCTATATCTCCTTTCAAGCTCGTTCTTGGCTTACCGTCCTAGTTTAACTCCTTTTCTTATTTCTTCAATTCTCCCAATGTCTTTCCGCCACCGTTTAATACTTTCTCCAAACCGTCTCTGCCAGTTTGGCATTCTATCTTACATTTCTTTACTTTTCTTCTGTATTTAGCCAACACCATTCGCAATAACGCATGACGTTGATCGAAATTAATTTTTAAAACTATAAAGCTGTAATCGTTATTAAAATGTTTATCAAGTAATACAAATAGAAATAATAATAATAATAATAAGAAGAAGAAGAAGAAGAAGAGGTATTGAAAATACTGTTATCTCTTCTCACAGACACTCATGCTATCAAACCAGGTGTAAAAATGAGGTTGCAACCGCTGCGGTTTATAGGTGTTTTACCCCAACAGGTTGAGAATGGTAAGTCTGTTGGCTGTAGTTACTGCCTTACATAATTTGCTGTTTTATCATTACGTTTTCTGTCATTCTATGGCCTGTTTTAGGCAGGATTTCTGAAGCCAATGTTCGTCTGGAACTCTATTAACTATAAAAGGCAGTATATTACTGAGGGTACAGTTTAGAGAATCAGCATTTCTGTCCCGTCGTGGTTAACCCTCTGTAGAATGCCAGAGGAAATTTTGCCGAAACTTGGTGAAACGAAAACAATTTTGACGGTGAGGATAACTGTCAGCAAATAAAGACTTAGAAATCATAACCCTTAACTAAATTAAGCCCATTCCTTGCGGCAAAATTCATATTTGCGCACTGAATTCTATCTATGGCCAGAATTTTTGTAATTGTTCTCTCTTTTTCACCAGAGCCTCCAAGATCCCAACAGAGTTATCCTGCATTCATGCATCTTTAAGAAATATAAGGTTATATCGTTTCTTCCTACGTACTTACGGTATATTTTACTTTTTCTCCATTTTTAATGATATATGGTGTTTACCTGTGGTACTCACTCTTATAGTCCTTAGGTATCTAAAGGAATTCTCGTATGCTTAAACGCCTGCCTTTTTTATTTAATGTGCCGAGACTTATAATTCTGCTGGGTACCATTACTTGCAGCTTGCTTTATAAAGCACAACATCGCAGGTTCCCGTCTTAATTTTCCAAATAGGATCATATCTCATGCTCTCGCCTTGCAAGTTACACTTCTTGTGAAAAATGTTATGGGTATAAAATAATCATAAGCAAAAAGTAAAACTCTCGTTTTTGGCTTATCACATAAAAAACTGTAAAAATACCCTTTTATTGACCCCTCTCTAAAATTCTTACTTATATCTAGGCCAACCATTTGTCTCAAGTATCGTTTTCTTTTATTTTCCTATTTTATTTACTTATGATTTGAGTTTCTGACGAACAAATGCAATAACATTATACATACATTTAAAACAATTGACAATATTTGTTCAAACATTTTCAAAAAATGCATTATTACATTGAACTATGATTACACATTTAATGTTACAGTTATAACTTTTTTCAAAAAAATATGAAACAACAACAACAATAACAACAAAGTCTGCCAAAAATTGTCCCGTATTAAAAAAAAATAAAAAACAGCAGGAAAGCTGAAAAGTTCAACTATCAACGCAAAATTATTTTTGCGACAAATCACATCTCTTTTCCTAACACAGACTTTAAAATTAAGCCGACTTTGAGTTTGAGTGACAGTTATGCAAAAACAATTTTCAACATTTTCAATTCGAAACATTGATATGAATTCACAACAATAATGAATTACCCCAATTTTTCTTTTTGTGTATGTGTTTGTATTTTTAAAACAAAACAATTCATTTATGAATGAAAATTATTAAATGAAATCGTAGTATTTTACTTTATTCGTGTGTGGGTGTTTTTTATTATTGCTATTGTTTTTTTCTTTGGAGCATATCGACACTTTTTTTCTTTTTTTCATTGTGTGTATGGGTGTATTTCATCTAGCTAAGGACCTTTTTGTGTCTATGGCATTGCGCAAGATTTATTTTTTCAACACACTTGTCTAGGTGCACTGGACTGAGCACCAAATAGGTGATGCTGTGGAGTGTGTCATATTAAAGGAGATTACGGGGACATATATCACGAGTGATTAGAGAGAGAGGGGAGAAACAGTTATACATATACAGTTCTGAGATGCTTGTGACTTCATATATATATATTGACTGGAGATGTACACAAGTTCTTAACACAGACGAGTATAGATGCATAATCCTCGAGGTGTTTACACAAAAGTTCGTTATAATTGATGATCACATTACCTTTGGGGTGTTAAAGATGACAACAGTTGAAAAAACACAATGATGATGCTTCATTCATTGGACCGGTCGAATCCGGATGACGTCAGAATTCACTTGCATCTACATAGTTAATATTCTACCCTTCGCTTCCAAAGGGTCAGCTGACCACTGACTGCCACCTGACTGACTCTCAACTCTCTCTAACTGACTTACAGACTCTTCTGCTGGCTAACTAATTATTAGCTTCTATATTGAGAATCCCCCTTCATTATGACATCGGAAGTGTGTTTTCCAAGCGTGGCCAATTCACGTGGCTATGCACACGCTTTTGACAACAAAAAACTCTAAACAAATGACTCTAACCTAATTTTTAACAATACATTTTTAATTTGTATTGTTCATTCTTTTTCGCTGACATTTTTAACATTCCGATTCCAAGCAGAATGAACACTCAATTCATTTTACGATATAAACAGTATCTTACTATTTCTTATAGTATTGATCAATAGACTAAATTCTAACATTCCAGTCCTTAACCTTGCTTACAAGATTTGCGTCCCGGATTATCCTAATCTAATTTTTACTTATCTAATATTCTTCTTATATACATGGAAAGGGGACAGCATTTCTTGTAACAGTGGCATGATGTTGCCTTCATTTGAAATCACACCAAAGACCATAATCTGGTCAGTAACTTCGTTCAGCTCTGTCCTCAAGCGACGAACCGGCTTGATTTGCATTTTGAGAGTGATGGCAAGGATCCTCTTGTCATAACTTGGATAGGCAGAGAGCATAATTTGTAGAAGCGTATCTGTTGTGTCGCTTGTTGAACATTGGTTCACTTTCGGACATGAAAGAAGGGTCTTATCGCTCTTAGGATTTGTACACCACTTGCCAGCTAGTAGATGGCCTGTAGCAACAACAACAACAACAAAACAGATTTCATTAAACGAGAAATGAATCACATCGTCTTTTCAAAGGCGACAATTTTTTTTATTTTACCGTGTAAATTATTGATCAAACACTACATATTGATGACTAACAGGACCAGTAAACTGGCGTTGCCCGGTAAAAATATTATAAAGATTCAGAGCGGAATCGTTAAAGAAAACAACTGAAAGAACGGTTGTTGTTGGTGACCACAGCAAACCATAAAAACAGACACTAGCGACCGTGACCCGAATGAAATAATCTAGCTTCCACTCTGGGGTAGTTTTTTCCCAGTGCCAGCTTGTTGAAGCCGCTGTCTGTGATTGTCACCACTGTTTGTTACTGGCGATTAGTGTTGATTTTGATCGATAAGCTGCAGGTAATGGTGTATTCTAAGAAAAAAATTAAGGGAGAAATAATTATCGCATACTTATTTGTAATGCATAAATCAATATAACTTCAAAAGATAAAGAAAAAAGATTTAAGGAAAACTAATATAAAGTAAAAACAGAAGTTTTCAAAGTAAAGGATTCTCACTATATATTAACTCTTTAGAATTATTAAAACAGTGGTAGATAACAACTTCTTTCCAGGACAGTATCTTTCGATATGATCGTCTTTTTTCTTCGTAGTATAATTAACGAATTATTTCTAAAAGAAGCTCTAGCACATATTCTACTTGTCAATTTTCAGGGCATTCATTCATGGTCAACATTAAAATTAAGAAGAACATTCGTCCTGGTTGTTTCCATTTTTGTTCAAATCTTTCTCTTCTTTTAGGGTGGATAAAACTTCCAATAGTATTAAATTAAATTGCAGTTTTATGTCGTCATTTTTAACTTATTAGGTGAAAGTTAAGAATCATTTCAAAATAATCTGCATGGGAAGAATGGGGTTTCTAAATAATTCTGTAATATCTTAAGCTATGTAATATACATGTATCAAAAACGAAACGACGATAACGTCTTTGATATCTCGATAATCGCGTAGAAAAAGAAAGTTAAGGAACATATTCCACAAAAGAACAATTGATAAAAACAAATATATAAGTGTTTCCGTTGCCAATAAAACATACTTCGAAACTTACCTGCATTTTCTAACTAATTTAAAAGCGTTGATTAAGTTCTAAAGAGAAAGTGCTGCCATGATAAATCACCGCTTTGAAGCCTAGGAAATCGGAAAAAATATATACAAAATGAACTCAAATCGTCAACAGCAATTTAAAAAAATGCAAAACAAAAAAATAAAACAAATATAGCATGATTAAAGACTTGATAATCGCTCAAAAACGGAAAAGTAAATATTAATTCCCTGTAGCAGAAATTTATTTTTAGGACGGTTTTGTGGAGTAGTGACATGTCGCCATTTTGTTCATTAATTTTAGGCGGATATCAAGTCTTCAAAACTACTTTATAGTTTTTAGCGGAATTGCACCATGTTTAGAAGTTGATTATTTTTCTCTATGTACGTGCTATTATCGATTGTTTCTTTTACAGAGGAATTACCATTTATCAAGGCTCGAAGGCCATTCAAGGATAAGGATTAATTGATATGCATTAGTTAATGTGAGTATAGCATAGTAGACATAAGTAGTGGGAAATTTGTAAATTGGGTTTATTGGAGCACGCTGTATCAAGAACTTGTTTACGTTGGACTTGAAGACACTCAGATTGTAGTCAGCTGGGAAGCAGTCAATCGGAAGAGAGTTCCACAGGCGTACAGTTACCAGAAAGAAACTTTGCTCTTGGTGTCTACATTTAGGTCTAGGAACAGGCAAGGAGTGTGGGAAATTATTGATAGTGATTTCGGCCAGACGAGTGTTTTTTTGTGAAAGTTTGGCGAGAGGGGGATCATCGATTGAAACTCAGTTGAGCACTTGCGATGAAAATAATTATAAATCAGAGATAGACTCGCAACGTTTCTTCTGTGGGAAAGAGGTTACAGTGAAGGGAAATATGTATCCTCCAATAAGCCAGAAAGTCTATTTTGAACTCTGCCAAGGCAGGAGAAACTGTTTCTAACGTACCTAGCTTTTGTGTAGGTAGAGAATTAAATTAGGAGCGATATATCTACTAGAGCGGTAGAAAAATTCCAGCATTTTTCAAGCGACCTTGCCAATGGATTTGATATAGGTGTTCCAGTTTAGCTAAGGCGTAACGGTTAAGCCCAGAAGCTTGTCAAAACATGAAGCGTCCCCAAGATGAGATACATTTATTTCAATTGATGCCCGATTGGCATCAAAGCGTAGATGATAGAAACTTGGTTTTAGATGCATTAAAAGTAACTAGCAACATCTTTCACCATCGTAACACATGCTCAAGATCAGAGGAGAAAGAGTCAGAGAGAAGTTGGTAGTGTACAGTCTTTAATGTACTACCATAGATTGTAGTGTGATCAGCATAAATGACTACGAATGATATAGGGATGTGATATAGAAGATCATTAACGCAGATCAGGAAGAGAGTTTGGTCCACGTTATGTATATTTTTCTACTACTGTATATTTGTGGCATGCTGATTTGTGAAAAAACGAAGTTGCCAATATTTATTAAATATAATTTTAAAGTTACTTGTATTTAATATTTCTGTTTTTGAACGATTATACCGTACGTATTTGTTTTTTAGCTCTATTGTCTTCTGTAGAGAGATGTTTTTCTATGTTAGAATGTATTCTCAGAATCAACCATGCAATAATTTTACCTCAGTTAACTTGAAGCTTTACATAATCTGCTAATAATTTAACTTGAAGCTTTACATAATCTGCTAATAATTTGTTTGGTGAAATCATACAAAAGTTAGAATAAACTATCGATCCTCACTTTTCATCCTAGCGACGCCATATTCTAATGTTCTCGAGTGTTCCTTTAGATTCATCTAATTTCGGAATGAGAGATATAGCTGACAACAAATCAGAAACAGCGAACTTTCTTGAGGCCGACATTATTATTTTTATTCTACTACGGAAACAAGTAATAGTATATATGTGTATATATGAGCCAGTAACGGCCAGTATACGTGTAGGAACCTGTAGAATGGTTGCGGTGGAAAATATAAATATTGAGAAAGAAAAATAGAGGTCCGTTTCTCTAACGATGTTGCAATTAAGATGGTTTTGCTCCCAGGATGTAATATAAAATGTTAGTATTAAGATTGAATTTGTCTAAAAAGTGTTCGAATGGTTCATGAGAGTTGTTATTATTATTATCGAAATTATAATAGTAATGGTTTAGCCTTCTGACATCCGCGACTCCTCTAGTACAGAATTACTAAAACTTAGAGGAGCTCATTGCAAAACTTTTAGTTTCCAATGACCGAAATACATTGGATCTGCTAATATAATTCCCATTTGGATGCGGAGTTAGCTTTTAATATCTAGTGAATGGTCCGTAATTATTTCCTGTCCGGAATGATGTGAACTTTAACATCGTAGTTCAAGTCACTGAAGAATGTAAATTATTGCTCTCCGCATATTTTCGCACGAAGCCGATAGGCGCTCAGTCAAGAATTGCCATGCAAAATCATTGAACCAAAACAAAATTTTGAGAGACGGATATTTATATAGCCGGAAATTCAGGAATGATATGTTCTATCAATATATATATACATACATATATATATATATATATATATATATATATATATAGCGAGGCGGGTTAACCGGCGTTGCCCGAGTGTTTGGATGTGTGTGTGTCGGAGGTGGGGAGGTGTTAATGAAAACCTAAGAATAAGCGAAGTAAAAAAAGAAAACAGAAAAACGAACGTTAAAACTTAAGCGGGGGGTACCCGGGTGGTAATCCAAAACTCGAAAAAAAATAACGTCAGGAAAACGAACGATGTTAAATGTAAAAATGGAAAAAACAAAAACAAAAAAGAAACGAACGTTAAAACTATTTTAAAAAATCTGAAAAATAAAAACAAAAAAAACACGTGAAAAATGGCTTAAATAAGCCTACATACATACACACATTTTCGCTTTTATATATATATATATATATATATATATATATATATATATATATATATATATATATAGACTAGCGGAGGTACCCGGCGATGCCCGGGTGTTTTGAGGTGTGTGTGGTTTTGGGTAAACTAAACTAAAATAAAATAAAAAAAGAAATGTTTTGTAGGTTAGTATGAAGAACGAACTGGAACCCTTGAGGCAAATATGGAAAATAAAATGTAAAAAAAAAAACGTACGACGTTAACCATTGGGCCACCGCGACATACAACGGAAACAAGCTTTAATTTATTTATTTAACTATTAAAAACAGGCGTCCGCAATAAAAGTTAACTCTGTTTCTTCAATTGGACCAAATTAAAGGGGTCAAATAGAAGTCAGGCAGTAAACTTTTGCTGCGAGGCAGACTTTGGCTGTGTTTACCCAAGTTTGACTGTTATTTTCTCCAAGAGATGTTGGGCAAAGAAGCTCCTAATTGTTCAGATTGAATAGCAATTGGCTGATATACAACATTGTTCAAAGCTGATTGCTTCTGGACGTTTCCTGGCGCGATGCTGAGAACACTCCCTTAGCTTTGAATTAGTTTCGCTTTTTATACGAAAAAGGCAGATCAACACGCGAGAAACCAAAATAGCAATAATTTTGTAAAATTCGATGTAACTAAATCTAGACACTACGTGCTTTCCCAAATCCTAGATATTATTATATAGGGCCTATATAAACACTTCTAATTGTCGTACCCCCCGGGACCGTGTGCGAGAAAAGTGTTTGCGATACATACACGAAATGGTTAAACACATTTTGTTTTTTATATGCACACTAGCGGGGGTACTTAGCGTTACCCGGGTGTTTGGAGACGTGTGTTGTTGAGGGGGGTAGATTAAAACAACGTTGTTAAAAAAAACGTTCCCCGGATGTTTGGAAGTGTAAAAGAAAAAAAATGTTTTAGTAGGAGAGTAGGCATGAACCACGAACCTTTGATGCGGAGGTGAAAAGGAAATGGGTGAAAAAAGCCCTTCGACCTAACCATCTCGACCACGGGAACAGATAAAGTGATAAGTGTGTTAAGTTGACGTTTACAAACAGAAAAAAGCAGGTGCGACAACGACAAGTTGAGTTATGCTTGACCTAGTTTTTGGCTAGAAGCCAAGTTCTGTAAAGGTCGGGTAAATTAAAGCGAAGTAAAAAAAACACAAAAAAATTAACGTAAGGACCCGAACGATGTTAAATGTAAAAATCTGAAAAACAAAAACAAATAAAAAACAGAAAAACGAACGTTAAACATTCTGATAAATACCCCCCCCCAAAAAAAATGAATAAGCGAAGTAAATAAAAGAAAACAGAAACACAAACGTTAAAACTTATCTAAAAAATAAAGCAGGGCCCCCCGCCCTGCTTTATTTTTTAGATAAGTTTTAACGTTTGTGTTTCTGTTTTCTTTTATTTACTTCGCTTATTCATTTTTTATTCCCAGCGTTGCCCGAGTGTTTGGATGGGGTTGGGGTGTTTATGAAAACCTAAGAATAAGCGAAGTAAAAAAAGAAAACATAAGAACGAAGCGGTGGGGGGTACCCGGGGGGTAATCAAAACATCGAAAAAAGCAGAAAATAACTAACGTAAGGCAAACGCACGATGTTGAATGTAAAAATCGGAAAAACAAAAAAGAAAACAGAAAAACAAGCGATAACCACCCCCCCCAAAAAAAAAGAAAAACACGTGAAAAATGGATTAAAGAAGCATGTGTCGATATAAAAATTTAAAAAAATCGGTGGGCACCCGGAGGTTTTTGGGTGTGCCTGGTCGACCGGGGGTGTAAATTGAAATATAAGAATAAGCGAAGTAAAAAAAAACAAAACAAAAAAATAACGGAAAAACGAACGTTACGTGAAAAATTGCTTAAATAACATTGGTTCAATATCTAAATTTAAAAAATCGAACAAAAAAAAAAAGACATCTCAAACCACGATCCGAACCCAGAACGCTTAGATAATGACCCAACGCGCTAACCAACTGAGCTAAAGTGACGTACATAAAACTGTGTCAGTTCTTCATCTATTTAAACTAAATCAGGTCATGACGTCATCTGACGCATGCGTAGAACCGATCGTCGTTGACCCCCCCCCCCGTAGAAAATTTTCCATTTCGGGGTGGAAAATAGATATTTTTGACCAATTTTCCGATATTTGTCGGGCGAATGATGCACTTCGATATGATACCAAGTTTGTTTTTAGCAGACACACAAACACACACACATAAAAACAAACATAATACATACATACACCCATTTTCGCTTTTATATATATATATTTATATATATATATAAGCTATATCTATGTCTTTCTCCCTTTATCTCTCTCTCTCTATAATTATATATATATATATATATATGTCTTTCTATCTCTCTCTCTCTCTCTCTCTCTCTCTCTCTCTGGCGCTCTATCTATCTCTCTCCCTGTCTCTCTCTCTCCCTGTCTCTCTCACTCTCTCTCTCTCTCTCTCTCTCTCTCTCTCTCTATATATATATATATATATATATATATATATATATATATATATATACCAGGTTGTAGAATTCGTAGGTAGTGTGCGTATCTGTGTGTGCAACTCTTCTACAGCCCACATCACTACCGAAAGTATTATGATTATCGTCTCAAGTCTACAGATAGTACACATCATTTTGCAAGGTATCGGTCAACGTTCAAGTCATAGCCTAGGTATATGTAATACTCATATAGTCATACCTCGGTATATGCATATACTCCGACATTACATGGCCAATCCTGACCATGACAGGCTTATTTCCTGCGACATAGGCGTGTTAAATACTATTTTCAAAATCACGGTCAAAGGTATAGGTCACATTAAATGTGGCTCTTACAGTATATTGTGGCGGATTTATATATTGGGAGAGCATCTCTCGTTAAGACATGCATATAGAAGAAACTCTGATGTAAAAACCTGCGATCTACTATATACTCTTTCTTTTAGCAGGCATCTCCATCAACAAATGTCAGCAGAAATTCGCATGTCGTACGTTTTCCACAACGTTCTTGCACTATAATAAAATCATCTCTGCAGATTTCCGAGTACAGTGGTTGTTTTCGCAGAAGCTCATACATTGAAATTGACAGAATAGTCCATGGTATATATATATATATATATATATATATATATATATATATATATATATATATATATATATATATATATTTATATGTATGTATATATATATATATATTCTTGAATTCGAGTCACCATACTAGTACTAATCCTTTGCTACCCTGATGATTACGTAATAATTAAACCATAGTATCTTAAGTTATAAAATACTTGTTATATTTATTTAATCAAATATTGTAAAGATATTTATTTCCATATATCTGTTCATATGTATACTTATTTATATTTTACGTCGAAATTATCTTAACATTAAAACAATATATTTTTTTATTTAACAATACGAAAACAGACTTTGTATATATGCAATCATGGATATGCGAGTAAGTTCATGAAGGTTAGCATATTTTTGATGAATATTGAATCTCGATTAATTGATTATTATTATTTTTTTACTAATTGAATAATTGTTTTTGTTAGACTACTACGCCCAATTATATTTGTGACACTTTTTACATTGTTTATTACTTTATATTTTAAATATATTATAGCATTTGTATCTTATAATAAATAGAAACACATGTAATGCATGAATCATGAAAACCTGATTTTCATTTAAAACGGCTTAAAGTCTTATAAACCAAATTTCTGCAAAACCGGCTATATGCTTTGGAAGTTTTGGAGACAATACTGCGAAACAACACTTTAAGCCAATGACGAGCAGCACCAGCGACTTGGAATTCTGTATAAACACATTTCTATAAAAATACGGACATTTAAGACTGAAGCTAATAGCAAAGATTCTAACACAGATATGATCTGAAAGTGTCGTTAGACTCTTTGCGAAAGAAGTTGGTGAAAAATATATTGATGATAGAAGCAGAAGATTTAGATAATGTTGATAGAACAATGATCTAATTATAAAAAAAGACATTTCGTGTTAATTTGTTTTTTGCTTTTTAAGCAGCCTTCTTGTTAAACACTAATGGACATTTTCACTATGGTAATGGCTATTAAATATTATGCATTATGTCTATTTTTTTATATATGAGAATTATAACTAAATAATACTTCTATATATATCAACATTCATAATAATAGTAACTAATGATGGTAAGATATAACATTTTCCCGATTCCGATACAATTACGGGTTCCGATTTATATTCTTCTTCAAGTTAAAAATATTTAAATACAAAATCGTTATTTCTTGCTGATTATCATACAAATACATGTTAAGTGTGCATATATTTTCTTAAATGTACAACCACAATTGTGAGAGACATTGATAGAGCTTAGCTCGACTGGTAGTTTAAAATGAATAAATATGTATTATTTTATCATGACTACCAGCACTGATAGAGTTGGTTTTAAACAATTTAAAGAAAAGTAGCATAATTACGGCATCGTTTGGCCAATAACATTTTTTTCAGATTCTGATACCGATTTGATACATTAAAACGTTTCGATTTTTCTGATATCCGATTCCGATTGAGATATATCGTCGCAAATCTACTACTACTACTACTACTACTACTACTACTACTACTACTGCTACTACTAAAATAATAATAATAATACTAATAATAATAATTCTGATTTCGTTTATGAAGGCCTCTCTGGAAAGGGATGATATTCATTTCCAGAGGATTTCTCTTAATCCCGGCTTAAAACCAGGAGCTTCTAAGATCAAGGGTTTTCCTAAAGATGTTGGTGGTACCTATAATGGCAGAGGTTTGAAGGCCGATTAAAACCTTGGGGAGTTTTTTTTTTTTTCAATTGCCCTTCCAGACGACTTGATACTACTCCTAGTGCTCCAACTACGACCGGGATTATTTGTGTATTTACCCCGTGTATACGCCTTATCTCCAAGGCCAATGGAGCATAATTGCTCCATTTCTCATTCTCCTTCTCTCTCACATTCCTGTCCCAGGATACTGAGAATCTACAATCTGCCAGTTCTTTTAGACCTTGTCAATG
Organism: Euprymna scolopes; assembly: GCF_053919585.1. NCBI lineage: Eukaryota > Metazoa > Mollusca > Cephalopoda > Sepiida > Sepiolidae > Euprymna > Euprymna scolopes. The sequence goes on from NC_136487.1 coordinate 54,283,518, forward strand.
ACGACCAAATCCGGACAATTATATTCCAATTGCTTGGTCGTTATGACACTTTTGCCCCACCATACCTCTACCTTGCCATCCTCACTTGTTCTCAGTTCATCAGGCACCTCCTCAAACCATTTTCCAGCACACTTCACCTCAACCCTCTTACACACCTCCCAATATATCCGGAGTCCCATGCGATCGGGTTTTTGCGGTACCTTCTCTGGGCCAGCCCACAACACCTTGCTGCATTCTACAGCAACTTCCTCTCCTAGAACCACTTTTGTGAACAATCATGTTCCTAATGCTTGCTATTGTGCTACACAAACAAAAGCTTCAGTACTCTTTGCCAGATACCCAGCTCTAAGCCATTTCCATGATCTTTCATCCGCCACTTCTGCTATATCATGGGAGAAGTTCCGTGCATTTCTTCCTAGCCAGTTTCTCTGCCCTTTCACATAATCGGCCCTGGTCTCATATACTTCCACTTCATTGGCCACAACCTTAAGAAGTCACCCCTCACTTCTAACCACATGCCTCTTCAACGACATCTCCTCGGTTCTAACACAATCTTTTACGCTTTTCAATCTTCCCCCACCATAGTTCCTCTTTTGATACAGTCTTGCTACGCTACTTCGAATGTGAAATATACAAAACATTGCTAACAATTTTCTTGTTTTGATATCCATGGCATGTAAATCCTTGTCAGACCATTCTAAAATTCCTGCACTGTATCTCAAAACACTGACTGCCCATGCATTTACTGCTTTCATTAGATTTCGTCCATGCATTTTCGACTTTGCAATTAGTTTCATTCTTCTAAGATACTCGTTCCTTACTTTCTCCTTCATTTCTCTGTTCATGATGCTTACACTCTCCAGCACTCCCAACTACTTATACCCTGTATCTTCTATTTCTTTCATGATGGATCCATTCGGCAGCACTATTCTATTCGAATGAATCTTTGCTTCTCTTTTCATCACCAGCACTGCACATTTACTAATCCCAAACTCCATCCCAATATCTTCTGAGTTCTACCAGTCTCTTCATTTCCTTTTAATTTCTACCGAATATTTTCAAATCATCAATAAACAGTAGATTGTTGAGACGTCTATCACCAGCTTCAAAGTAATGCCCCAGTTTTTCTCTCTTCAAGAGGATGCTCAGTGGCATCATTATCATTACAAAAAGACGTGCAGATAATAAATCTCCTTAAAATACCCTACCCTTAATGCCAATCTTCCCATCTCCTCTCTCGTTGTTGTCAGCACCGTTTTTCATTGGTCCATACTTGCCCCCAAAAGCCCTACCACATTCTCAGCAACCTAAATCATCCATAGTGTTTCACGTATTCATGAATGAGGAACCATGCCATAAGCCTTTCTGTAATCGATCCATGCTATACCCAGATTCCTCTTCTTCTTCTTCTTCGTACCCTGCATTATTGTTTTATCAATTAGTAGTTGCTCTTTAGTACCTCTCGAGCGTTTCCAGCACCCCTTTTGTTCGTCAGGAAAAAGATCATTACTCTCTAGATGTTCATAAATTTTCTCCGCAAATTTTCCAGTCAACAGTTCCCACATCAATGGCAGACATGTAATTGGTCTATAATTATTGACATATATACCTTTTGCAGGACCTTTCCTAATCATTGCCGTTCTTCCCTTCACAGGCCAATCAGGGACACCCCCCGACTCTGCAACCCTTTGCAGAGCAGCAGCTATAAGTGGATAAAGGCATAAAAATGTTTAAACCAGAAGCCCATCATCACTCCATCCGGACCACGTGTCTTCCAGTTTGTCATCTTATGCCAGCCTTAACGTCATCGATGGTTATCTCAACGTTCTTCATCTGCTGCATTTCTGATTGCCTTTCTCTGACCTTTCCCAAACAGATAGCCTTCTCATTATATCGCCCTTCGACAGCCCAAACCCCACTCCAGAAGTCCTTGCATCTTTTGCATTTGGAGTGTTGTTATTTCCCGCCTGTTTACTCCCATTTGCTTATTTATACAGCTGAGACTGATTGTTCCGGAAAAGGTTATTCTGCCGAAATGCAACACATTTTCAACAAAGTTCCTAATTTTTATACCCCCAGTGTAGACCTTTTCTTTCAACATTGTTAGAACGTTCATCGTTTCTTTTTCCAGCAATCTATACCTCCTTTCAAGCTCGTCCATGGCTTACCGTCCTAGTTTATCTCCTTTTCTTATTTCTTCGATTCTACCAATGCCTAATTTAATTCTTTCTTTTCAATGTCTAACTTAATACTTTCTTCAAGCCGCCTCTGCCAGTGTGGGTTTCTATCCTTCATTTCTCCCTTTTTTTCTTCTGTAATAGCCAAGACGACTCGCAATAACGTATGACGCTGAATAGAGAGACATGTTAAGTTTCGTAATCGATATGTTCTTTCCCATGATGTTGTGAATTACTCCTTGACTTATCTTTATCTCGTTTTCTACCATCCGCCTATCAATACTCTTTATACTTGGAATCTCTATGATATCGTCTTTAAAAAGAACCTCTCTTAACTTCTGAAGTACTTATTTTTTCTACAGAAGTCAAAGTTCGAACATTATCACCACTTCAACATACATCTGCTCCTTTAACTGCCTCCATTGTCTCAGAGTCAATCATCTCATCTGCCTTAGATCCTTCAAACTCTTTCTTATTACTTCCCCTAACCATATGATTCCATACCTCCTAGGTTGTCCGCCTCACATCATCGCTTATGTTTCCCTTCTGCACTTCCACTCTCTCAGTTCTTTCATCAGAGCTTGTTTAATCAATTTTACATTCGTTATTCATTTCATTCCTAACCATCCATTCAATATCTGCCCTTGCAATCACTAAAAGTAGGTTGTTTTTTTAATTTGTTTTAATAATAATAATAATAATAATAATAATAATAATAATAATAATAATAATAATAATAATAATAATAAGTGTCATGCCAGATACAAGTTCTCCAATATAGAGGAAAAAAAATGAACAACCTGATGTACATGGACGATCTGAAATTTTTTGCAAGGACAAAAAAAAAGAAGTAGAGGCACTAATTAACACTACCAGGATCTTCAGCCAAGATATTCAAATGGAATTTGGAATGGAAAAGTGCGCACAACTAGTTATAAGAAAGGGAAAACTGGAAACGACAGAAGGCATAGAACTACCCAACCAAACAGAAATGAGGGCACTAGGGGAACAAGACGACTATAAATACTTGGGAATTCTGGAAGCGGACACCATCAGAGCAACAGAAATGAAAGAGAAAATTGGAAAGGAATACCTCAAGAGAACAAGAAAACTCCTGGAAAGAAATTATGTAGAAGAAACCTAATAAAAGATATAAGTACATGGGCAGTATCACTAGTAAGATATTCTGGGCCGTTTATAGGGTGGACAAAAGAAGAAAAACCAGGAAAATAATGACTATGCATAATGCACTACACCCAAAGGACGAGATTTACAGACTCTACGCGAAAAGGAAAGACAACGGGAGAGGACTGATCTGTATAGAAGACTGTGTGAAGGACACGAAAAAAGAACTGGAAAAATACATAATGCAAAACACGGAAACGTTAATTATGGCAGCGAGAGACACTGAAAAAACAACCAAACAGAAAACAGAGAGACAAATGACAAAATGAAAAAAAGAGAAGTGGGAAGACAAACAGCTCCACGGAAGATTCATAAGAATGGCAAGAGATAAGAATAACGAAAATGGCTGGATATGGATGCGAAAAGGGCATATACACCGAGAAACCGAATCTCTAATAACTACAGCACAAGATAACTCGATAAGAACCGTATCAAAGCAAGAATCGATAAAACACATGAAAACTGCAAATGCAGACTCCGTGGACAAAGAGACGAAACAATAAACCATATAGTAAATGAATGCAGCAAACTGGCCCAAAACGAATACAAAAACTGGCACGACCAAGTGGGGAGGGCGGTGCACTGGGAATTGTGAAACGACTGCATTTTGAGCGTACAAACAAATGGTACAGCATAAACCCGCAACAACACACGGAAACGAGAACCACAAAATCCTATTGGGCATGGACATACAGACGGACAAACCAATCCAAGCAAGAAGACCAGATGTCGTAATAATTATCAAGAAAGAAAAATTCGGTCAAATCATAGACTTTGCTGTTCCAGCTGACCACAGGGTGAGTATGAAAGAAAAGGAGAAACGAAGCAAATACACAGAGCTAGCCAGAGAGTTAAAAGGGATTTGGATGATGAAGAAAATAAAAATCGTACCGATAATAGTAGGCGCACTAGTAAGAATTCCGAAAAAAACTTCGAATAAAGAATGTCAGAAATTGGAATCCGAGTAATAACTGTAAAGGTACAGCGACTAACGATAATGAAAACGACTGAAATATTAATGAAAACCCTTGAATTCGGAGAATAATACAAGAATACAATATAACGAATAAGTGTTACAGGGAATGAAGAACACGGAAGCTGCATATCTATGTTCTACACCCCCATCATGCATCCCCCATGGTTTCATCATCGCTCCTCCCAATAAAGCAGTGACACCAAAGAGCCGAGAAGCGTCAAGGACTGAAAGACCGAGGATAGAGCGCCAGCCAGACCTCGATTGGACAAACGCAAATAGAACTAAGACTTTGAGGAGAATTAATGTCAATCAAATATCAGTATAAACCAATGGTCACTGCCGGCGAGAAATCAATGGTAAGAGGATGTGGCGATGATGCAAATTAATTTGCAAATGCTATCGAAGGAGGTTGAGAGAACTGGACGTCTGAGGAGACGTGTTGTCACTCAGCCTCCAGAGAACACCACAGGTTTCCAATCAGATCGTTTATTGACTTGTGTGAAAGCTCCATGTGAGCCAATAATAATAATAATAATAATAATAATAATAATAATAATAATAATAATAATAAAAAGCTTTAATTAAATAGACAGTTTGGCATGAGGAAAATAGGTCACAGCTTAAATAATGTTTTAATGAAATCAAAACAGAATTCTAAATGGTAATTACACTTAAAAACGGATAGCGTGCAAGTCTAATACCTATATACCGCCTTTAAAAACACAGGTTTGCAATTTGGTGAATATTTATTAGTGCATCGATTGCTAAATGCTACAAGCATTGGAGGCATATGAGATCTCCTGAATTTCTTCCGTCAATATTTTGATTCCTTTCGAATATAAAAAACAAATGTATGAAACGTAAAACATAGCGCACCAAACAGCTTTATTTGTAAACTCATAATGATCCCTTAATTTGTTTCCGAGTTAATTCTTTACATGTAAACACATGAATATTAGTAGGACATGAACAATAATAAAAAAAATACTAATTTCATGCAAAATAAAAAGTTGAGTAACAATTGTGAAAAAAAGAATCTATTTAACTATATATAACTAAAGTAGTGTAAATAGAACGTAAATAGACCCACGTTTAGTTTATGCTTTTAAAACATATAAAAATAGTGATTGAAAATATTTCAATGTATAATTATAACGTGTATCTGACGTCAAGCAAAATATTTTTTCACTGATCAAGTATAGACAAGATGAAGTCTAGTATACTGAATCTGAACATTAATTGTATTATGAAAGAAATTGAAACATCCAAAATAGCGAAAGAATAACATTGTGTGTGTATATATATATATATATATATATATATATATATACATATATACATATATACATATATACATATATACATATATATATATATATATATATATATATATATGTATATATATATATATATATATATCGGATGATATCAAAACATCGTTAAACTCACTACTCGTTCAAGCAGCCGCCAATAGCGTAATGGTTAGAAGCCTTGACTGCCGTATAAACGGTCGGGTTTCAATCCTGGCTTGAGGTAGTTGCCTGTCTAGCCGCACTGATGAGCTGTGAAACAGCGAAACAGTACTGTATGTTGATGACTATATATATATATATATATATGTATATATATATATATATACACACACACATATATGTGTGTGTGTATATATATATATATATTTATATATATATATATATATATATATATATATATATATATAAATTACAACAAGTTTACCAAGGTAATCAAAATGGTAAGCTTAAAATATATTATAAATATTAAAGAGTTAATATTTACAAGTAAAGTAATCTCAACCAGATGTAAAAGCTCAATAAAACCGAAAAGGAAATAGAGCTTATAATATGAGCAAATGATTAATAAAACATGTTAAAAAACCTCTTGAAAAAGAGTTAAAAACATATTTAATTTTAAAAAGGAAGGACAAAATAAGCGGATAGTCCTTAATCCGCGGAGTTTCGAAGAAATACCATCCTTCTCATCAGAGGGCAGGAATTAGCAAAATGCGGGATCGGATTTTGCATGGAAAAGTATTTAATGAAACCACATCTAAGTCACAGATCTTTTAGGTAAAAGAAAAAATGATAAAAAGAGTTCTCATGAATGGATAGTCCGGTGGAGGGAAAAAATCCAAGAATGGTAAAATCCAAAGACAGTCGAAGTAAAAACTTCCAATCCAACAGGTAAGTTCCAAAGGAATAAAGTAACTGGAAGATGGTCCAAAATGATCCAAAAGGCAGAATTCCTTGGTAAAAATCACAAATGGAATGAGTTCAAAATAATTAAATACATACAGAAATTATGGTTTCATTCTTTCTGGAACATTCTGTGCCGGGTGTCACGATTAACACCAGTCGAGAGATTCGAAGTCGGCAACACTCTGGATCGATTAGTAAATACGGTATCCATTCGGCTAGAATTAACAGTACGTTGAATTTAAACATTTTAATTTTAAATGTTCTTTACGTCAGACAGTTATCTAATCGTCATACGATGGTCTATACATAATATATATATATATATATATATATATATATATATATATATATATATATATATATATATATATCAGTAAATATGTATGTGTTTGTAAATAAGTAAATCAGTGGAATAACTACATTCGAAAGAGAGTAAGGGTTTAAGTATAAATAGTGCCCATCTAGCCGAGAGTGTTATGAAATAAATAGTTTCGATAATTTATTTATGTGTAGTAAAAGTAAATGTATCAGGTTGGGGCAAAAATAGTGTTTATTATCCGATGTATATCGCTCCCCCTCCCTCTTTCTCTCTCTCTTTCTGTCTCTGTCTCTGTCTCTCTGTCTATATATATATATATATATATATATATATATATATATATATATATATATATATATATATATATATATATATGGGGGGGTGCATATATGCGTAAAAAACGAAAATATTTCTGCCCCCACCTAATACATTTACTTCATGTACTAAACATGAATAATTTATAAAAAAAAATATTTTATAATAGAAAATAAATGAACAATCTTACCAAATCGCCGTCATAATCTTGGCGAAAATAAAAGAACGTTATATATGTATAAGCAGTAATATCAAGTAAACTTTCTTCATATTAATATTATGATAGGACCTATTTATATCCACTAGATGCCTCCTTTCAGTCCCGAATGACAAAGGATACCTCCTGTAAGGGCAACTGCTCGTGTACTGCGCAATCGCTAACAACACTACTGAATCATCACTGTCTGAGCCCAGTGGCAAGAAGAAGTATTTGTTAGTAGTATCCAGTGATAATGAAATTAAATTGGCTACAACCTTTTCTTTGACAATTGTATTCAGAAAATGGTCATTCAAAGAAAATGTAATTATTTTGGAAGTAAGACGAAATGAAAATATAATACTTTGAAATGAAAAGAGAGAGAAAATGTCAGTCTGAAGGTAATATAGTTTTGACACTTCCATTGGAATCTCACCCTGGCCTTTGCCGTATCACTTAAGTTTCTATCAAGCAATGGCTTTATTCGCTCAATATTGCAATGTGCTATTTGCAATCTCAATTCTTCCGTTTTACGACTTGAAGTCTACGACTGATAGAAAGACATAACAAATACAACAAAAACAATGGGCGATATTCGAAACATAAGTTAATGGAAGTATATATATATATATATATATATATATATATATATATATATATATATATATATATATATATATATATATATATATATATATTAATTCCCAGTGTCTAATTGGCTGAACATTAGGATAAGAGATGTGAGTAATCCTATCTAAATGCTACATTTATTTGCCTGTTGTTGAAACCTTTGCCAGTTCCTTCAAGATCAAACCGCAAAAATTGATTTGGCTCTCACGTTATTCAAATCGCTGCAATTCTGAGAACCACGCTTCACTTATCTCGTCAGCAATATTTAGCAACGCCTGACGTAGTTTTTCTATTGCAAAATTATGAAGTATAAGAAGCCGCACGGACACGTTAATCTGGACGCAACGAGGAAATTTCACAATAACAACTGCATTTGTAATATTAATAGCTTTGTTTCATGACTTCTTTTGCAATCGTTTTATTTTATGCCTTCTCTGATATATATATATATATATATATATATACATATATATATATATATGTGTGTGTGTGTATATATATATATATATATATATATATATATATATATATATATATATATATATATGTATATATATACATGCATACATATATATATATATATATATAGGGAAAAAGATACATAAAAATCATAAGATGTGTGTTAATATATAAAAAACGCTATTTGCTATAAAAACAATGTGTCAACGTAATTCCCCACAGATTATTGCGATCATAATATGCACGTGTATATTTATTTCCCTAGATATGACTACAATATTCCAAACACGGGCAGCATTTGAAGTTGTTTTTCTCGTTATTGCATGTTTCTTTAATATTTGCTGTTTTATATACAGCAGTTTATAATCAGAGATTCTCTCTGATACGTTCATAAGTGTAGTGGTTGATGCGCAGAAATCAGAAGATCACAGTATTAATGCTGGGGTCGCTCGGGTGTCCATCCCGGGCCCAACACTCTTCCTGATCTACATTAATGATCTTCCAAATAACATCCTTACATCATTCATAGACATTTATGCTAAACGAGCAAGTTCTCTCCGATTCTCTCTCCTCTGATCTTAAGCAATGGTACAATGGGGAAAGAGGTGATTGTTACTTGTAATGCATCTAAAATCAAGCTTTTATCTTTACATCATCAACGTTCTGATCCCATCTGGCATCAATTGAAATGAATGGCTATCGTCATGGGAAGGCCTCATGTTTTGACAAGCTTCTGGGTTTGACCTTTACTCCTGATCTGAAATGGAACACATACATTAAATCCGTTGCCAAGGGCGCTGGACAAATGGTGGGGTCCTTCTATCGATCCAGTAGATATATCACTGCTGATGCAATTACCTATATATATAAAAGCCAGGTATGTCCAAGGATGGAGTACTGTTGCCACATCTGGGCAGGAGCTGCTAGAAAGGACTTATCCCGCCTTGATAGGGTTCAAAATAGAATTCGTAGCCTCGTAAGGGATGCCCTTTTCTCTTCCCTGCAACCTCTATCTCACAGAAGAGATGTTGCGAGTTTGTCTCTGCTTTACCATTATTTTTATGGCAAGTGCTCGACTGAGCGCCAAATTTTCACAACAAACACCCGTATAGCAGAGAACACTATCACTAATTTCCCCCACTCTTTATCTGTGCCTAAACCTAAACGGAGATTTCATAAACAAAGCTTCTTTCTTAGAACTGCACGCCTATTGAATTGTCTACCGTTTTCCCGCTTTCACGCTGACTGCAATATGGTTGTCTTCAAGTCTAACGTAAACAAGTTTTTGATGAGCAGGTCTATATAAGTTAACACATTTACCGATTTCCCCTTACTAGCGATTACTACATTGTCCAATTTCTCGTGTATACTCTTTAACTATTATCATCGGGTGGCCTCTTGGCCTTGATAAGTGGTGTTGTTTATGTAAAAAAGGATAGCATAATTATGTGTAAGAGGTCTCATTTGAGAACGCTTCTTTAACACAAAGGAAATCTACAACTAAAGCGTTTCAATGTAACTGTAATTCGTTATTCCTAAAACAAAAAAAGTGTATCTGTATTTGTACTAATTTTTTCTCTTGTAACATAAAAGTCAATAATTCCGAAACACAATCGCTTAAACAAATCATTACATTCAATTTGACCACGCCAGTAATGTTTCAACAGACTTATTAAATCAAGTAACATACCAGACTAGCAATGTGCGTATGGAGAATTAAGATAATTAAAAAAAATAGCGAAATATATAAGAGCACATTGATTGTCTCCAAGTTATTAATCGATCGTATGGTTTATTGACTATTATCAATTTTAAAATATCCTATTAAAATGTTTATACTAGATATGCGACTACGGAAGTTATACACATCGTTTCTATGTAGATTGACGCACTAAATCAGCATAGCATTTATCAGTTAACCTTGTACTGGTGTACAGTATTTGTTAAAGTTTTATAAGAGAACATATGTAACAAAATCATTGTCAAACAAGAAAGTCAGTTATATAACATTATAAATCTTACACCTAGTAAGTGAAGCCAATATCATTTACTTAGTGCAATCATATATAGTAAGAGTTTACATGTATTATATTTCAAATATACATAATATTGAAGTTTAAAATGATGTCAGAGTTATTGTAACTGACATTATTGTGCTAGACTTTTTTTATAAGGAAATACCATCATATTCGTGATTCTTATCTAAGATTTCGATTTGTAAAAATAAATAATAGCCACAAAAACAGTTTTGCATGAAACAATGTTTTATTAGTAAAAGTGGATGCAGGATTGTTAGGGCTGAATTAAAACTAAAAATAATTCATCGGCGAATCAAAAAGATAGCCAGAAAAATCGTAAAAAAGAATAACTGTCGTGGTCGTGGTCAATCAAACTTTAAGGCAAACAAGCTTAGCATATTCGTTTAAATTACGCTTTTCTTGGCATTTTGTGACTAATTTTCGCTTAGTTGTTTGAACCTAATAAAATAACATCCATTTTTCCAAAAAATACACTTGGAATATTTTGCAAATCAGTTTTATTTAAACCATGCACCTGTGACATATTCTTCTTAAGTCTCCGTTTTAATGTTAGAAATTCGTATAATTAAAACAAGATTCACTAATAAACTACCTCGCGTTGCTAGTAGTTTCGTTGCAAAGTATTTTCATATTTTCTTTTATTAGTTTATATGTTGGATAATTAACAGTGTTAAAAGTTAATTAGTTATTATCGATCTATCTGTCCGTCTAGCGATTTACCTATCTATTCAATGATATTCTTAAATAATTCATAGTGGGTGTTATTTATTGTTTATAGAACGAGGTATAGAAATAGGTTTTAGCTAAAGATGTTTACATTAATTAGCTAGGTTAAATAAACAAACTAACATTGGGCAGGCAGGCGTTGATAGGTCACACGTTAGGAATACGTGCTCTTTGAATGGTGACGTAACGGAACTGAGGTCAGGAGGTCGGGAGGTTTAGAGTCGAGAGTTGCAGTTTAGTCAGGAAGCGGGGCTGTGAACAAGAAGCATGTAGACGAAATACAGATTCAAGTGAAGATCATTTGAGACAACTGAAATAAATTGATATTTTAAAAATATAAAGTGTTATTCTGTGGTTTCACAAAAGAAGGAAGAACAGATGGCTTAATTAAGATGGTGTTAGCCGTTTCATGTTTCATTACGGAGCTCAGCAGTGAATATAAAAGACCTTTTGAAGAAAGAAATATACGATGCATATATTATTCTTCTTATAAAAAAAGTGATAATATATAACGGTGTGATAACTGTCTGATACAATATCACTCAGTTTATACGTCGATATCTCTAACTCTGATTATACAAAATATGAAGGCATTGATATAAGCCGATAACAACAAATAAAT
>NC_136487.1:54300377-54325377 GCF_053919585.1 Euprymna scolopes
CCTGATACATATGTCTTAAATAAGGTTAAAACAACCAGTATTGCTACCATTGTTATTAAGAACCAGATGCGTTGGGCGGGTCATCTTAACAGGCTTGCAGATTATCGACTCCGAAAACAGTTGTTTTATGGTGAGCTCTTTCTTGGTAAAACACCCCAGCTCAAGCGAAAAAACTTTTTCTTGATAGCATCAAGGAGAGTCTGGTTAGCTTTCATATGAAAAGTAATCTCCGGGCACATGGATTTTAGTGACTTAGGGAGTCGCACTCGTCTCACAAGACGTTGCCATCAATTACCATTAGCGTATAAGCGATGCTCTTTGTGTAAACAAATCGAGCAGAGGTAGTTCGGACGATGTCAAAACATTGTTAAACTCATGACTAACCAATAGCGTAGTGGTTAAGAGCCTTTACTCTCGTACAAACGGTCGGGTTTCAATCCTAGCTTGAGGTAGTTGCCTGTCTAGCCGCACTGATGAGCTGTGAAACCGGGAAACAGTGCTATATGTGGATGACTATAATGCTCGCTATCTTGGGTTGGGCATATTGAGAAGTGATACACGAATTATCATTAGCGTATAAGCGATGCTCTTTGTGTAAACAAATCGAGCAGAGGTAGTTGGGACGATGTCAAAACATCGTTAAACTTATGACTAGGCAGTAGCCGCCAATAGCGTAGTCGGGTTTCAATCCTGGCTTGAGGTAGTTGCCAGTCTAGCCGCAGTGATGAGCTGTGAAACAGCGAAACAGTACTGTATGTGGATGACTATAATGCTCCTTTTCTTCAGTTGAACATTTTGAGATAAACGAATTACCATTATATATATATATATATATATATATATATATATATTTATTAGTTTTACAGAAGTTCAGAAAAAACATTGGTACCGTTTGATAGGCAAAATTGTTTAAACATATATATGTATATAGATACATACATATATATACGCGTACATAAATATATTATATCGAAAAAGGTGTTTCTTTGTAATCGAGCACTTTGTCGGAACTCTTTCCCAAAAATATAGTAAGCAAATATATATATATATATATATATATATATATATATATATATATATATATATATATATATATATATATATATAAGCGAGCATGTCGTAAAATAAGCTTAAATATGATATTTTAGTTAATGCAGATTTCGTATTTATAATTATATTTTATTAGACCCAATATATAGTGATTATTTAAAAAGTTGAAAAACATGACTCGTACGACACCACCGAGAATAGAAACCAGAATGTTTTGACTATGAGTTACTTTGACGCTAATGATTTAGCTCTGAAGGCATGTTTGCTGCAAGGCAAAAAATTAAAACATGAACCAATATCCATTACGCTACGCATGCATATTCATAATGATGTCATTCGACCTTTACCTGGAAAATTTGAGTATGTTATTTAATTTATATTTTGCAAACGATTTTCGTCGGCTAAAACCAAAATATAAAGTTTCGCATGAGTTCGAATGCCCCATATATTAAGTATCATATCTGAAGACAAAAATTGTCAGAGAAGTTTGATAGGTAAAATTGTTTAAACATATATATGTATATATATATATATATATATATAAATATATATGTATACATACATACATATACATATATATACGCGCACACATATATATATATATATATATATATATATATATATATATATATATATTGATAAATGTTTGTGTTTTATAGAACTTTTTAACGCAAATATTACACAAGAATGCACCATGTAGAATATCTGAATGAATATAATTACACTTTATAGTAAAAAAAATCATAAAAAATCATGGATTATTATCACCATAAGTTTCTTCCATTTACTCAAAAGCCCCCTGTGGTGTGTGTACTTTTAAATACAGAACTCGCATCACTGCTCGACATTCAACAGCCTCCATTTCACACCTGACTCAGTTCAAACACCTGTAAAACAGAAACCACAGTTAGTTCCGAGCTGTAATTTGCCACATACCCTGTAGACATATAAATCATTGAACATGCAAAATTTCAGCTATATCAGACAACGGGAAATGGGTCAGGGGTATTACTTATTGCACGCCCCTCGTATTCTTACGTGATTATTACATTCGCTAAACATAATTTATTTCTTAGATGACATTAAAGCATATTTCTTTATATCGACGAACCTATTGCGTATATCTAACTAAAAATATAATACAAGTTTGAATTAATAGCGTACAATAAAGATTATATAAACATCTGGGAGGGAGTTGGCTATAAAATCGATGAAGGAGTTGTCTATAATATAGGGATAGAAATGTTACCATTAAATATTTAAATATGAGCGCGAATAGGCTCAAATAACACGCATTTAGAGTGATTGATATTGAGTTAGAAATAATGAAGTGGTTAGTTAATTCATAAAAATGGTTTTATTAGAAAAACAAAAGTAAAAATATTTACATTTAGTACTAATGAATTGAGTCAAATTTTAAAGCAAATAACTTTTCAGAATCAAACGTTGATATTCAAGAACGCTTAAAAATAACTAAGTGAATTACTTTTCCTTGATACTACAAGTTCAGTCAAGGGAATTATGTCTTAAAATAGATTTTATTATGATTATGTTCATCAGGTTCATAATAGGTTTCTGTATGCAATAGGTGTTGTAGATCAGACAAAATACTGGAAAACCGTTAATTATATGCAAAGCTATATTTTTTTAAAACTTACTCAAGATATTTGTGTCAGAATACTATTTTATACTTTATACAATCAGAATGTAAACTCTGTTTATCAGTCGGTACTAATGACCAGGGGATTTGATTTGTGAATTCTGATCCACAGCAACGATGAGCAATTAAATATTATGATTATCTACAAGTGTTCCAAAAATCTACTAATGTGCCATTGTTAGACTTTAGACTTGCTTCTCCTTTATCTTAATGACATACATCTAATTCAAAAATACTCGAAATTTCTTACAATACATAATGAATGCAATTGACGTGAGTTTTATGTGTGAATCCTCCTAAAAGTTTGTATATATATATATATATAATATATATATATATATATATATATATATATATATATATATATATATATATATATATATATATATATATATATATATATACCGAGGCGGTAAAAAAAAGTCCGCATTTGCCATGTTTACAAAACCTGCAAATTTACGCTAAATTGAATGTAACTGTTTAAACAAAATATACCTAATTTGATTGGACTATAATTATTCTATAATTTTATCTGTTCATATTTGACTTTTAATTGAAATATTCTAGTGTTCACATCAACTTAATAATTAACTTCAAATTCAGGAGGCAAAAAGAATTTCCGCACGATGGAAAATTATTATTAAAATGTAACTTTAGGCCATTAATGCAACACAAATACAACAATACCACAATGAACTAGTTCATATTTAGTAGCATAGCCCTCCTACAATTTGACAACTCTCAATCCTTTTGGAATTCCTTGAATTAGAATACAGCAATATTCCAGGGAAAGGACCTCCCACTTTTCTTTAATTTTTGTCCAAAGTTCTTCCAAATTAGAAAGTGTAACATTGCGTAGCGGTTGCTTGATGTAATGCCATACGTTTTCGATAGGATTGAGGTCTGGAGATTGTGCAGGTCAATCCAAACACATCATATCATACTCTTCCAGGAACCGCTTGACATTGCCAGCTGTGTGAATGTGAGTATTATCCTGCATGAAAATGAGAATATCAACCAAATTCCGATTAAAGTAGGGTAGAAAATGCTCAGTCGACGTATGGATGTACTTGGTCGAATTAATTCGACCTTGCAAGGAACTATAGTGCCTGTATCATTGGTACTGATAAGGCTCCACGCCAAAACTAACATCCACCACTTTGCAGCGTTGAAGCTAAGCATCTAAGATAAAATTATTCGCCTTCCTCCGACGGGCGTACTGCCTACCATCACAACCTAGCCTATTGAACTTGCTTTCGTCGCTAAAAAGCGCTTTGGAGCAATATGATTAGTCAAGATCTTCATTACATCTGACAAATCCCAGACAGCACTTTCTGTTGTTTACAGAAAGCACTGGCTATCGTCTTGCAACATATAATCGGAAATTAAATTCGTTTAACCTGTTGTTGAAAGTAGAAAGAGATCACATTTTAACAGGATTGCACTGTTGTTGGATTTGGATAGCTATGTAAAATCTGTTTCTTTGGCTGCGGATCTTCATAGCATTTGCCTTTCTGTTAGCAGTAACACTAGTACGACATGATTTAAGTGCAGCGCGAGCACTGCCGGTGTTTTGGTGATTTTGTGCCGTTGTTCGTATCGTTTTCCCATCACATTTCTATCTGCGGCCGATTTCCCGATTTGGTAAACCAGAAAGGTGCAGATTAATGAGCTCCTGACGATCACTAAGAAAAATTCGTGGTATAGGCACTAAATGTTACGTTGTATAACCTGGAAAAACAACAGTTACGATTAAAGATGCAGGTTGGTGGATATTTAAACTGATTTAGAGTCGATAATTTGGGCTGGATTTAAGCGCATTTAATAGTGCGGACTTTCGGTTTGGCTCCTCAATTTGAATTTTTTTTAAAAATTGATGTGACTACTAGAATATTTCAATTAAAAGTCAAATATGAACAGGAAAAATTATAGAGGAATAAAACACGAATCAAATAAGGTATAAGTTGTTTAAACAGTTACATTAAATTGAACTTAAATTTGCAGTTTTGAAAAGAATTATGTGTGCGGACTTTCTTTTTGCCGCCATTATATATATATATATATATATAGTAGGATTTCAGCCCGGCGTTGCCCGGGTGTTTGAAGGTGTATATCGAACAAAAGTAAAGCGGACATTTTTTTAACTGAACCCTTATTATGACGCCTGAACATTTATTCTTTTGGGCTCAAATCAAGTTATAAAATTTCATCTCTGTCCATGGAACCTATATCTAAAATTTCAAGTGTTTAGACCCAAAACTGTTGGAGGAGTTGGGTAGAGTTCTCAAAGGTCAAATCGTTGAACTTAGACCTCTTTACAGTCAAATTTATGGCCGAAAACCGATCATAAATTTTTTCCCAAATCTCAGTACCCTGTATATCAAATTTCGAGTCTGTAGACTGACCATTGAGAGAGTTATTGCGTAGGGAAATGTTCACACACACACACACACATACAGAAACACAAACATACAGACAGACAGATGTACACAAATGTTCACTTTTATAAATATAGAGATATATAGATGGAGTGGGTGGGGTTACAGCGATAATGTTAGAATAGGCGAAAATGTTGTATGAATAAACGATTTGGTTAAACAATAGATTAATCCCTCAGAGATTGCTTAGATCACAAATCGCTCTTGTCGAATGAAATCGTTAAATATTTTGGCACAAGATTACGTAATACACTTACTGAGCTATATAGCTCCAGTGAGAGTATTTGCAAAAACTCCCTCAACAAATATACACCCAAAATACGTTATAATACATATATATATATATATATATATATATATATATATATATATATATATATATATATATATATGTGTGTGTGTGTGTGTGTGTGTGTGTGTGTGTTTTATATTTTCATACAGAAAGTTTTTAGATGAGACAAGTGATTGGTACCGTTGGGTTAAACCCGATAATACGGGCCGTCTTAGTTACTATATCAAACTCTATTCAGCTAATAATCATCTATCTGATCACCGAAGTAGAAATATGTATTCATATACTTGTGCAATCCTCTTTTTTATTTATCGGATGGTGATGATTTTATTAACTTAAAAACTAAATGATATTAAATTAAAAATCTAATTTCAATTAATAATTATTATGTTAAGTGCCTTTAATATTAAAGCCAAAATTAATGTAAAAAATGCAAATTTAAAACTTAAAATTTACCTCAATATAGATTTAAACGATTGATTAAAACGTTAAACCCCCTTAATTATATCGAAATGCGTTTAAATTTTTCAACTTTTTCGAGTTTTTTTTTGGGGGGGGTGGAGGATACTAATCTAGCCTAAAGGAGTTTTCCTAGTATATTAACCCCAATACTATTGTATTTTTCCCTATAGCTTTAAAATTGAAATAGATTGTAAATTACATTTAAAAAGTATGATTTTTTTAAATTTATATAATACAATAACTTAAAATCTATAATAAAATAATTAAAAAATCCAACTAAAATCCAATTTTACAAGTTAAAATCAATCTTAGATTTTAAAATTTTACTAAGAAGTAATTTATTTTTATACATAAAGGTTTAGGTTTATATATATACTCATTTTGTGTACACTGCGTTGCCTTGGAATATTTTGCCCCCTCTTTAAAATTGTAACATAGTGTGTGTGTGCGCGTATTTATATGCATGTTATGAGGAATATAAGATTTAAGAAAGAGAAAAGTAACGATTACGGGAGAAACGAAATAAGGTTAGAGATGTAGTAAGTGACGTAGAGACAGTTGTAAATCTGGGAGGAGCGGTCAGGGCCGTAAGGACGAAGAAAAAATTGCCGTTGTACAAAACAGAAAGCGTGGTGGAGTGATATCCTATTGTTAGTTTTAATATCTTTATCGACTGCAATTGGAGAGAAAGTGCGTTGCTTCGCGGACAAGAATATATATGACGGCATTTATAGCGTCAATCTTCAGTGACGTCACATAAGACACCATATCATCTCTATATCTATCTATCTATTTATCTATCTAGCTATATATATATATATATATGTATGTATATATATATATATATATATATATATATGTATATATATATGTGTGTGTGTGTGTGTGTGTGTGCGTGTGTGTGTTGTCGTCATTGTAAAAAATAAACAAAAACAGTAATACGGAATTATGATAATACTTATATGTGTACTTATTAACATAACATTGATACAAAAATAATGTCGTTTTTGGCGTTCAACAATCCAGAGTTCTAGAAGTGATGAAGTCATTGAAGGCCAACTCACTATCATCTCGGCTTTTGAAGCTTTTTTTTTTTTGCACAGGAAGTTATCGAGATGCTTGAAGAAGTGATAAGCGGTGGGCGAGAGGTCCAGTTAATATGGGGGATTAGGCAGTGTCTCATACCCTAACTCGTTCAGCTTTTGCAGAATCAGATGATCAACATGCTGGCCAGGGTTGTCGTGGACGAGAATTGGGCTCTTCATATGGACCAATCTCCGGTACATACGTTGGAGCTTTTCGGGCATTTCGTCAATTTATCAGCAGTACGTTTCGGTCGTAATCGTTACGCCCGAATTCAAGAATCTGTGATGGATGAGACCGGCCGCTAACCAACTAAGAGTCACGATAATTATGTGTTTATGTAATTTCGGGTTTGGGAAGTATTGTCCGACATCCAACCACTGTACCGAATCTCGGCGATTAGTGTAGAGGACTCATTTCTGATCACACGTTACAATCCTCTCGAAAAAATGGTCGCATTTGTTGCGCATATGGAGCGTAGACGATACCTAACAACGACGATTTTGTTTTGTTATCATTCGATTCATGCGGCACTCAACTTTTTGGGCATCCCTATTTTCTTTCTATGGCGAACAACTATTGAGTGGTCGACCTTGAGTTCAACAGAACATTCCAGTGTGTTTCCGCGAGGAGTAGCTTCAATTAAAGCTTCCAAATGTTCGTTATCAACCGCAGTCAGTAGCCGCGACCGTCTTCTTCTTGAAAGCTCTCATCACCATTGCGAAACTCCTTGAACCACGGTGTGCCACACGTTCGTTAGTGGTTCCAGGGCCAAAGTTATCATTGATAGTATGAGATGTATGGGTAGTTTTTCAACCTAATTTGAACTGGAACGAGAAAATCGTGCGAATTTGAATTTTGTCTATGCTGTCAAAAACCTGCAAAAAATGAATGAAGAGATTGAGAACGGTAACAAACAGCTCGATTCTATAGAGCAAAAGACGGGCTTAAAAACCATATATATGTCTCTGTGTGTATCCACATGCCTTGGAGCAGTTAGCGCAATGCAGCGGATGTGTGTACGTCATCGACGTCCAGTCAACAAATGATACGTGTTCATAGTTTAGAGTGAATCATCGCTTTCAGCCTTACGTCTTTGTTTTCTTTTTCACTTTTCTTTCCGTGATACAGTTTTTAATTGAGCATGGACAGCTTTCAATCCAGCGAGGAAACGCGATAATTATTGATTTTAGAAACTAAAAATTGTGTAAATAATATGCAGTGTATTTTTTGACACGTGCTCATATGCGATAGGTACGCGTAGTTTGTTGTGTTAATGTTAAAGGACCCAATAGGTGGTTTGCTAATTTTACTGAATACTTTATTTATAAAGAAACGGCAGAGAATATAAATATAAATGATAATAATATAACTATCACAGAATGTGTATGTAAAACGTCAGTTTTATTAACAATAACATTGGGCATATAATCACAAAAAAGCCTAAAGGTTGTAAACAATTCTAAATAACAAAAAATCTCCTTAGTAAATATCCAAACTATAGAGTAGCTAAATTACACTTAATGTGTAAAGAGAATAAATACAGCACTAAAGAGTTTTATTATATCCATAGAAATAAACATGAATTATTATAGTCTACGTTTGAGGAATGAAATAATAATGCATTAAAATCCGTACATAAAAAAGTAGAAATTTTTAAAAAAATTACATCCCAACAATATAGTTTATTTCTTAAAAATTCACAAATACTTATGAAATTTCATATATTCAAAATATATTTATAATACTTTCCATTGACAATGCAGCAAATAATATAGCTTGTATATGTAACAAAATATTATTCACAATGATTATTATTAAAAACTGGGATTATCGGTAAAGGTTAAGTTATCTATAAATAAATTAATAATGAATTTGATATTATGCTTCTCAATTACAGCATTATTTGTGAAGAAAATGGTATTCACATTGGTGGATAAAATAAAACAAATCGCTGTATGTAATAGTTTTCTAAAATGCACAAAAAACTTTCTTCAAAACTGTGCATCATGAAGCCATTAAGTAATGCTGTATGTAAAGCATTTAAACTAATTATAAATCAAATAAATAATTTCAACCAGAAAAGGAAATGCTAAAGTGATATAAATTTATTTTGGTGATAAATAATGCCTTTCTAGTAATGGAAATATAGATATCATACAGTTCGAAAAACATTTAAATGAAATAATACTGTCGGTCTCGATTTAACAGAGGGTAAAAGTTTACGGACGGGTTTTCAAGATTCAAATCATTCTGGTGATGACGAAAACAAAAACGTGTCAAATTAGTGTTTCCAAAAAATAGGTATGCCATCTTATTGGCGAAAGCTACTTTCAAAAAGGAAATAAAATATTTGTTCAAAATAGTGTTCATGTAATTTGCACCTCCCCGTGCAAATATATATTTGCATAGACTAATATATACACACAGACACACACACACATATATATATATATATATTTATTATTATTATTATTATTTTTAAATATAATAATCCACTGACACGTGTTTCGTCGTCTACGACTCACCAGAGTTTCTGACTACATATATATATATATATATATATATATATATATATATATATATATATATATATATATGTGTGTGTGTGTGTGTGTGTGTGTGTTAATTAATATAAATAACTTAACAATAACCAACAGTCACAGGGATACCATATTTTATGCCTGTACAAAAATATCTGGAAACTTGTTGTAGGCGCCTCGTAGATGAGATAATTTTCAAACTCCCCATTTTTTCGACGATTTTGCTACTTGAAATAAGTGAAACATTAATTTAAATTGATTGCAATTTGTCTTAATAGTGTTGTAACCATGAGATGAAGTGAATTGTTTTTTTTTTACATTCATATATTAATAAGTATTAACAGTTTGTTCATTTCAATTCAAACAACAAAACGAGGAGATAAATTTGTCTTTTCACTTTTAATTTATAAATAGTTCACACCTTGTTAAACAACAGATTGTCCCTCGGGAGAAAAAGATATTTGAACACCAACGATATATATATATATATATATATATATATATATAAATATATATATATATATATATATATATATATATATATATATATAATAAAGTAAATATAAAATATTAGCTGTCTTAATAAAATAAAACCACTCACTGAGTTAATAAACTGGAATAAATCATACTTAATTTACAAACTAATTTCTTTTAAAACAAACTGACATTTTCGTTTACTTTGCAACTGATAATAACGATTATTTTTATTCCATTTTCACCCCAGCATGGCACAATGTCATTTTGATGTAAGGGGGCTACTATTGGAGGAATAACTTGCTGGGATGCTATGTAAGGAGTTGAGTAGCAACATGTCTGTTAACATAACATTTAAAATGTTGCATGTCAGTAAAGTTGGGGAAGTACGAACGCAGAATGGCCTTCTAAGGTTTAGCAATTCTGAGGAAGAAACTATTAGAATACATCTAGGGATACTGTATGTGTAAGGGTTTGATTTTGCTGCTTTTCGGATTTTTCGAGTGTATTTGCGTCGAGAGGGCATAAGGGAGTGTAGTTCGTTGGAGCCTTGGTTATTAAAATACTTGTAAGACAGGCAATTTTCCGTCGATGGGACAGAGGTTGAAGCTTAGATGTAAAATCAGGGAATATCAAGGACTCTCTTTTAAACCTTGTCCAGGAGCGAAAGACTAATAGCGACTCCACCCGCCTGAATGTGACAACAATACACTACAGATGGGCAAATGGTGGCTTTGTAAATATGCAGGCTACTTTCAAGCATAAATAACCTTTTAGCACGGAAGAGAGAGCACATCTTCTTCGCAGCGGCTCTTACAATACCCTCAATGTATCTGTTCCAACTCATATACCCTGTGAACGTTAAACTGAGGAAGTTGAAAGAAGTTTTTCCAGGTAATGTATGTTTAGCCATAGTTATTATTGGTTAAGAAGATGTCTTGTAATTATTGAAGGAAACAAGCTTTGTCTTGGCAGCACTGAATGTGTCTTTCGATATTTGTCCCCAATCACGTAGTATATCACAACGATTGACATCTTAGGGAATTTACTCTCATATTCCTGCCCAGCGTTGGCAAATTAGCTCTATTAAAGTCACATTCCACGAATTCTCCGCTTATTGTAAACTTCACTTCAGAACGTGTAGTGTGCTTTCTCATAACGTAACTCACAGAAAAAACTAAAGCACAACAAACAGTGAATTATACAAATGAGGCGTTTATTATATAAAGATAAATTAACTTGAATATTGAGCTCTGATTTAAACCCATGTAAAAAATATTGCAAATCTTTCATTTTAATTGTGCTATACTTACTAGATAGATATCAGCTCTATAGGCTGTAGCTACTTATAACAGGAAGAGGAAAAGAAGACTCATGATAATAGACTGACTATCTTATGTAATAAGCAATCGATAAGCATCGATTTTTTCTAAGACAAGAAACATTAAATAATTCTATCCATCAATTTAAACATACATTTTAATAAATTTATATCTCAACCGTCCAAAATACTTTATTTGGAATATTATGAATTGTAAAATGAAAATAAAAACACATTCGCATGACCACCATAAATAATTAAAAGAAACTGTATAATTTTATTTTCGGAAAAATAAATAATGTAAATTTTTAAAAATATTATTAATAAAAACGTTGTGGCAAAAGTAGACCACTACAAGATTTAAACATATACATGATTGCGTTAATCAACGTATGAAAGTCGTTCTAAAATCAATGTACCACATTTTAATAACAAAAATTAATAGGTCTAGGACGGTCATAGTACTATTAAATAAGCAAATATCTTGTGCACAAGAATTTATTTCGCCACCTAGTCTCGACAATTGTGACATTTTCTTTGCCACCGATGGTTTCGTGCGTGTGCATGGGATCCCAGAGTCCCTTTGAAACTCAAATCACAGTCGCCCCATCGTAATCGACACACGTATATTGTAACTGTGCTGACGTGAAGTGCATCTGCTTTGTAAACGTTCAATGTTGAGCGATTCAATGATGTCTGGATGAATCTGACCACGCATCTCGGATTCTGGCGCACATTAATGATAGTGCTCGCTTTCTTAAAGGCTCACACCTTTAATATTTCAAGAGAGAGATCGATCTTCCAGGTAATTAACGAATAAGATTAGTCATCTTACCAATACACTTTGCTCAAATTTGATCAGAATAAAATATGACGTATGACACCTGGAACGTTCCTCATTAATAAAAATGGCGGTAGAACTAAATCAATGCCTTACTCGTTTAGTTAATGATAATATTACAACTATCGTTTCATTCAAACATTAATCAATCAGATATTTGAAATATCTTAGCAATTCATTTCTACAATTAATGTATATAGTACATTGCAAGTTCGGAAAATAAATTATAAATTTATCCGTATTAATTATAAAATGCTCTATTTTATCCAGCTTCAAAATAATTTATTAAGATATTTTGCGCAAAGTTACAATATTAATGTTAATAGAGCACAGTTTAGAGTAGATGCATATAATCATAACCAACTATCTGAGCACATACCTCGTCATGTAACTTATGCAAATCCTTAATGATATTATTTCAAACAGTTTACATTTTTCAATTATGATTCTCTTCTTCTTATTTAAGATATCAATATATTTTTTTATCAATTTATGATTCTTTCTCTATCATGTTTTTTCACAAAAAGCATAAATATCTTCGATGAAATTAATGCAAGATCTAAATTTAAGTTATTTGAATTGTTATATAAGTAAAATGATTTCAGCAAATCCGTTGCAAGTAGTGTTTCAATATGAATCAAACAAAAACAAATAGTTTACTGTCATAATTTACAGTACTTTATAACCTTTTTCAAAATATAAATTCATGACCAGTTGGCATGAAAAAAGTTAAATGCTATATACATCGTAGAATAACAGAACAGTGACCTCAGAAAAGACGACATGATTCTATTTTCGCTTGTGGAAAACCGGTTTTCTGGGTGTTTTTCTTGGAGTTCATCTAATACTTGGCCAGCTGTGTACACACTCTTAGAGCGATAGAAGTATTTTATCATGTCTAAAGGTGACACGCAGTTCAACGAATGAGATCGGAGATGCACAAGAGTACAACTACTACTTTCTACCGATAAAAGTTATGGCAAAAAAAAAACATTAAATAGCAAATCCGAACAGTTCAATGCTTGAGGGCAGAGCTCAACGAAGATTCTGACCAGAGTTATGTACTTTGGTGTCGTTCAAGTGAGATCGCATCACATCTTAAAAGTCAGCTTGAAAGTCAACAACGAAGTGTATGTAGATGTGATGGAGAGGGCGGTAGTCCATGTGTGCAATCAGGTGGCCGCTGGGTGTGACAACAGACTTGAACCCTGAATACAAGCTCAAAGACACCCAGGCTTGGATTCAGAGAGATTGCTACGATTTTGTGTTATTTTCTCACTTGGATGCCCTTCCCCCCTACCTTAACCCCTTGGATTATTTCATTTGGTCATACGTCGAGAACATCACAAACATTTTGCTGAGCTCTTGCTATGCCTCCAGATCCAAACGCGTATCGAGGCGGATGTTTGAGGCCAAAAGCGGCTACATTGAATAGATGTTTGCTCTACTACGTAATCAAATTACCTGAATAATTTTTTACAAAATAAGTTTTAGAATAAAGCCGTAGTGGTGTTTTCTTTAGCACGACAAATTTATCGTCCCGTCATGTATTTAAAAGAAAGTTTAAGGAATGGGATTAGATGAAAATAAGGACAGTGAGTCATAGGAATAATCAATATGCAATGTATTTTGAGATGAGGTAATTTTCGTCAAGATACGACACAAAGTGTTGTGGAGCGTTTGCTTTATCAGTTGTTTTCGTAAGATTTAATCGTAACCGTTGGCAAGTATCTGAAAGCCATATATACCGGGCTAGCAAAAGTTTTTGCATATAGTTGCTAGGCACCTTACAAAGATAAAACTATAATTATTTTACACACACACACACACACACGCATGAACACACGCACATACACACAATATATATATATATATATATATATATATATATATATATATATATATATATATATATATAAGATTAGCAATTATACATTTTCATAAGAAGCATATATGTTTCTGGGGGATTGCACTGATGTACACCTTTCTATGACCATAATGTTTGGATTAATTCATTTTATTTTTTGGATTATGCAATCTGTGGCTTTCATTTTCCGTGCCATACATTTTCTATTTGATTCAGATCCGGAGTACAGAGCACGAGGGTACTTAGTATTAAACACTTTTAAGCAGCACTCTTAAATGTTCCGGTGTTACTAAGTATATGAAAAAGAGCGAGGACAATATATTATCGTCGCTTAAATGACCGGTGCGCTTCAAAATCGTGTGCTAATTCTCTAGTGGGAACACATGTTCTTGATGAAAGATTAGCACTTACAAATACGGGAAATTGTGAAAGGAACATACAAAATCAAACAAAATTCTTACTAATAGATCTAATCGATATTATCACAGCTTATGTAAAAAAATTAAATTTCGTTATTCTTTATTATAATACCTCCCCAAATACATAGTGTAAAATCCAAATAATCATGACGTCACTTGATCTACAGAGACATACAAATATTAGCACTATATATATATATATATATATATATATATATACATACATACATACATATATATATATATATAAAGAGAGAAATAGGGAGAGAGGGATATATATATATATACATATACGTGTGCGTGTGTGTGTGTGTGAACAAAAAAAAAAGGGCCTAGCGTGAAAGTAGGAAGAAATCGATGTTTCAATATTTTTTTAATGAATTTTTTTCAATTCTAACAAATTTTCTAGATAAAACTAATAACTTATAACTTAAAACTAATAAGCAATAAAATATTTTATAATACAGTGATATGCTTAAAGTAATATATATTTGTTCTAGTAGACTTTTTAACTTCCAAAAAGACTTGAGAGAAAGAGGTTGGTGTACCTAATCGGTGGGTGCATATGTATTTATGTTAAAAAAGATTAATTGCTTTATATTGTGCATTCGGTTCACTCTTCCTTTCACAGTAGTCTTAATAATACAAGATAACGATGGTAATTATTTAGCATGAAGAAATATGTTTATTCTGGAGCAGGTATTTTTAAGGAGAGCATGAAAATGTTATTTGAGATAAGCGTAGAATAATCGGCAGCAACTATAACTTATCAAAATTTTTATGAAAATATTGTCTATTTTATTTGAAATATATAATTTGGTGGCTCAACTGATGTGCATTTATAAGTGCAAATAAATATCATAAAAGTAATATTATCTTACATACAAATAGTAGAATCAAATTATAATAATCCATCTGAAATTTATTCCCGCAGTTCTGCACATCTTGGCACTGTCTTGCTCTGTTTATTTTGAATGTTCCCTTTTAAAAAACATTTCGATAAATTGTTTCGTCGCTGCGGGAAAGCTGCACGTTTAAACTTAATGCGAGTTTATTTCTTACCCAATTACAACAATCAGAATATATTATTCTAATGATATTCAAAACCGATTCTATATCTAAAGGGATCCATTGTCTTATTCATATTCAACGTTTCTATATTTATCTTTTTAAAGCTAAATATCAGAAATTGGGCATAATTCAAAATCACTTTGATGTTCATAAATTGAATTCGGCATTTGTCAAATTGCAACGCATACACAAAATAATAAAGAACCCAACAGAATATAAAATATGCTATGCTTTCAAAAAGTTTCAATACTTTGTTTTTGTACAGCCATTTTAAACTGTAGTATACTTTTGAAAATTCAAAATGTTATTGCTACATATATTATGAGATAACTGACCAATTTTAATTATTTCACATTCAAATAAACAGCTACGGCAGGAATTTGAATACACCCTACTAAAGCCTGATTTGAACAGTTGTTGAATTTCTAAATTACAATCTGGACGTGAGGACGGTGCAGAAAAGGATATGCAATACAATTCTGTGTAAAGTTGGAAAACGCGACAGAAACGTATGGAATGGTTCATACTTCTTTTAGACAATTTTACACTAATCGAGCATCGGATTTGGAGTGACATAGGATATTCAAGGAAGGCAGGAAGTCTGTGAAACATAATCAGAAGTATGAGCGGAGTAAGGGAATCAAAACATCAAAGTTGGTTTGTCAAATAAAGGATTTCATAGATAAGGACCGTCGTGCACATATAAAAACAATAAATGACAGTTAGATGTTAGTGTAGGAACTTCACACGCAATTATTCGCGAGGAACTAACTATTCAGATGATTTGCGCGAATGTACCACTTCAGAACTCAATTCTTGCCAAGACTAAGTGACAAAGACGAGCATCAAGACCCTTACTCACTCTCCCTATGATCCATATCTTTCCACCCGTAACTTTTAGTTATATTCCAAGCTCAAAGAATATGTTACAGGCTGTCGGTATGAGACAATTTATGAGATGAAACAGATTGTGACGAGGGTCATTGACAGGTTCATACAGAAAAAAACTTCCAAAAGACCTTTACAAATTTGTTAGAACGGTTGAACGATTGCATTACAACCAAAAAAGATTACTTCGAATGTGACTAGAATGTCATGTGTGTACTATTAATTAAAGTGGTCATACGTAAAATATCTGGCAAGTGATTGAATACACTTTTAAGATGATACAAAATATCAATTTTCATATATAAAACAACAAGAAGCATAATATGTATTTTTTGATGTAATTTAAAAAAAAGTCCCTCTCAGTAACTATGTGTTATATCACCTTTCTATGCATAAGGGAAATTACACCGGTTCTCACTATATATATATATATATATATATATATATATATATATATATATATATATATATATATATATATATATATATATATATATATATATATATATATACAGGGTGTCCACAAAGTCTGGCTACATCATGTAGCCAGACTTTGTGGAAGCATCCCGTAGATATATATATATATATATATATATATATATATATATATATATATATATATATATATATATATACACATACATATATATATATATATATATATATATATATATATATGCGTGTGTTTGTGCGTGTATATATATATATATATATATATATATATATATATATATATATATATATATATATATACATATACTGGGTGCCCACACAGTATGGCTAGATAATCGACAGGACGCTTCCACAAAGTCTGGCTACATAATGAAACCAGACTTTGTGGGGACCCGGTATATAGTACCAGTAATTTCTACACCAGGGAGAATGAGCGGCCGTACTCCACTGCCTAGCTGAGCGCTAATCAGCTATACCCGTATTCCTACCTTTGTTCCTGTGATGTTAATACACTTCGTTTGTTAAACCAACCCTGACTTGAGTGTCTTATCTATTGCGCAACGGCACATCACGATACACCTACGCGAATTTTGAACAGGAATCACTAAATTTTAGTTTTACACTGTAAGCTTTATTAAATAGCTGTAAATTCGCTGATCTAATGTCAGGTCACTTTAGGGTTTTTTTTAAATATTAATAACCTTAATTTTCAAATGCTTATCCAGTCGCTTTTGACTGAAAGTATCGTTTTCGTAGACATATATGGATATAAGTTATATATCACATCTGTTCACAATATACAACGTTGCTTTTTTAACATTTCATCAGTCAGAGCTTTGCTAATTTTTCAATGATTGCCATTTCCCGGAAGATGGCATCACCAGCTCCATAACGCTGAGAAGAAAGGATGTTATCAAGTCGGAGAATAATGCAACTTCCGTGTTGATTTTCGTGTTGGTGTTTTTCTATTTCCGTTTTGTGATTGGAAACCACAATTTTCTTGCCTTTGATAAATCTGAAAAATAAAATAAATAAAAACACAAGAACAATATACCGATCTTCGTACGACTGATATTTTAATGCACAAGTGCATTAGCTGATACATAAAAAATGCGTATTAAGTGTCTTCTTAAATTTAAACGATTAACACGATTTTAGGTTTCTTTAATTTTTAGATTAAAAAAGAAAACAATATCTCTTACATCAAATTCAATTAGTAGAAAACCTAATTAAATAAACTCATACTAAATAGTATAGTTGTTTCAGTGTGGATTTGTATAAAAGAGGCGCATTTCAAACCATTACTAAATACACGAACATAAATGCCATATATTATTAATAGCAATTTAAAATGTGTTCAAATCCGACTAGAGAATTCATGTCACGTTCACAGGAACGGTTTTCAGGTTATCTAACTGTCAAATTCAGATAAGCAGATCTCGGTACAAACAGAACATAATTGATTGAAATAAATACTCAACATACTTTTGTCAACGAAAAACAGCTGTGTTTATGCCAGTAATGTAAAACCCTAGCATTTGGGTGGTTCTTAAGGAACTAAAAGCGTTGTAAACATCACTTAAGTTTTGAAGCATTTTTCACGCAGAAATTTGTCGAAATGCTGGAAAAAGTCGTAGTGGGTAGGTGAAAGGTATGGAGAATATGGCGGCTGATTAAGACGTTCGTAGCCTAATTCCTTCAACTTCTGCAGGGTGAGTTAGGCAACGTTCGGTCGGTAACTGCCGTGGATGAGAATTAGGCGTTTTCTATTCATTAATGCTGGGTGTTGTTACCTATTTATGGTTTAGTTGAGTTCATAAAACGAGGGTTAGGGTTAGTATTTAAGTTATAGTTGTTGTATTTGAGTACAATGTATGCTTCTATATACTAATTTAATCGTTAATTGTTCGTTTACCAGTGAGTTGTTTACTTTCAGTATTGATTATATCTATATAGTAGCGTTCTTTTGTATCTAGTTTTTTTTAGCTTTTATAATGGTCTATGTGATGAGTCTGTTATATTCTAGTTTCTCAATTTTTAAAAAAAAATCCGGTTTTATACCCCTTTTAAAAATTGTATTAAAGTTGTTTATTTTTCTAACGATTTTGTGTGTTTTTTATTGAAAAATAGTATGTTTATTGTGGAATTCGAAATCCTTAATTACGTTTAAAAGGTCATTTTCAGAGTTACTCAGAAAGTTTTACTAGTTTTAATTTTTTTAGTATTTTTAAACCGTTGCATTCTCTTTTGTTATGTGTTCGATTTTGGAAATGATAAAATTTGCTCGCCATCGCAGTAAGCGTAGTAACTTACTATACATTTCTACTTATATATTGAGCAATGTTGAAGTAACTATTGAAAATTTACTTATAAATACATTATCCTATTTAATTTTCCTATATTTAATAACTATATTTCTTATACTTTCACTATTTATTATATTTTATCTATATATTAATGCGATAGCGTGTGTGTTATTTATTAATTTTCTGTGTCATGCTTACATTCAAGCCCTTTAATTCTTATGGGCTTCCATTTTTTGTAAGAAATAATTTTACCAAGATTTCCTAAGAATTTTTTGTTTAGGTTTCTATTATAGCTGATGAAAATCAAATCATTTCTTTTTTATAAATAATTCTACCAATTATTCTTTCGTGAGTTTTGGTTTCTATTTCCATTATAGTTGTTGGCACTTACCACAAATATTTTTGATAAATTATTTACGTAAGAATCTTCAAAAGTTTTGGTCTCAGTTTCAATTATAACTGATGGCACACTTCATTAATGTAGATTTTATGAATAATTTTAGCAAGAATTCTTCATAAATTTTCGTTTGGATTTCGATTATAACTAAAAGAACCCAATTTATATATATATATATGAAATTGTATGTGTGTCTGTGCCTGTGTATATGTGTTTACATTTCCCTACAAAACTAATCTGCCAATATTCGGTCTACAGACTCGAGATTTCATATGAATGTATTGAGATTCTGGAAATCTTTTTAATTGGTTTTCGGGCAGAAGTTGTGTTGTAAATACGTGAAAATTGACCGATTTTACCTTTACACACTCTACCAAACTCTTTAGGAAATTGTTGGACTAAACACGAGGCATTTAATATGTAAGTTACTTGGATATAGATCAATATGTTTCCTTTGATTTGAACCCAAAATGATAAAAGTTAACCAAATTACTCAGCTAATTTTTGGTGTGAATACTGGAAATTTTACATAAAGTGTATCATACATAAGGCAAGCTTCTCTAGCAAACTAATCAGCCAATTGTCGGTCTAAAGATTTGAACATTAACATAAATCGTATTCCGACATGAAGCGAGCATTTTAATCAGTTTTTAGATGAAAATTTGGTTACCAAGAAGTAAAATTTGGAAGAGTTGACCTTTGCAGACTCTACCAAACTCTCCCGATTTCGGGGTTAAACACTTGAAATTTTAGATTTAAGTTATCTGGATATGAGTCAAATATTTTAATGTATATATACATATGCACATAAATTATAAACAGTATATAGGGTCCGACCAAAGCTGGGCTTGACTGCTATTATATATATATATATATATATATATATATATATATATATATATATATATATATATGTGTGTGTGTGTGTGTGTGTGTGTGTGTGTGTGTATATGTATATATATATATATATATCATAAATTTTTATTTTGAGCATCTTAACTTTCTGACGTAAAAGAAGCGATGGAAAATTGCATCTATAATAATATATAGGAAATCCGCTTAATTAAAATATCATATCTAAGCCTTTACGACCGGCCTACACCGGGCGCCTCTACTAGCTTAGATAAATACTCGTGAACCTTTAGGAAAAAGAACTATAATATTTTCAGTGTCTCCACTTCCGCTGAACATCTACAAAATTCCAACATCAATATCTTATATATGAAAGAGTACGCTGTGGAATCTCGACAGGTCTCACTTCTGATCTATTATTACTCTATAATTCTATCTTTTTTATCCATTAACTTTATACTTTTTTCTATTTTTCCCTTATTTTACCATATGTTTATCCTGTACCTTAAACATTTTTTCTATATTGTATTCTTTATAATCTATCACTCACATTAATTATCTCTAAATTATCTCTGATAATTTATATTTCTTTTAAGTACTGTTATAATTTCAAATAATCTTTTTAAAATACACAAATATATATATTATAAATCCTCCATTTTGTATAAACAACTTCCATTGTTATAAAACATTACCAAATATCATTAATTAAGCACCTTCTCTCAATTAACTTACGCTATATACTCCTCGAAAGTTTAATCTCACATAGTGTCCACATATGTAAAACCCACTATGACAGATATACTATACACATACCTGCATTATTTAACAAAAGCTATACTCCTATACCAAAGAGACTATTATAATTCCACCACACGACATCAATATTTTGTGTCGCTCCTAATGTAACTATCGCTAGACGTTGAATCCCTATTATGTTATCTAGCATCTAATCTCCTCCTCTGATGAGAAACATTAGCCTTCGAAGTACCATAATATAAAAGGTCCCCATTTACCATACACTCCTAATTAGTGTGTACTCTTATTGAATAAATAAATAAATAAACCTCTCTATATCAGTGTATAGTCTGATAACGTTATTTTCTTTATTGATTGAGTGATATATATATATATATATATATATATATATATATATATATAGAAAGATAGATAGTAAGTAATAAAATGTATATGGCGATTAAACTACACTGATTATCCCGCGTTTCATCCACTCTAGCCTGAAGAATCCTAGAATAGATAAAGCGAAATATTTAATGTAGGGAAATCGCCATATGCATTTTATAACTTACTAACTAGCTCTACCTACGTATTGAACTCTTTTGGAAGTAAATACTTAAAGTTTACGCATAAATTTATACTTTCGTATATTAATTTTATGTGAGTAAATTGAGTTGTTATATATATATATATATATATATATATATATATATATATATATATATATATATATATATATAAAACCGAATGTGTGTGTGTCTGGTCACGAATAAGCTCCTATATGGTTGACTATTTTAAAAAAACTTATTACATATAATGATAGAAGTTGTGTCGAGACAGAGGAATGGGTAGGGTTGAACTGTGGGGTCTGCGTTCGAGCCTAGTCCACAAAGTATGGAAACAACAAAAATAAAAATTAAACAAAAACGTTTACAAGTGTTTTTGATATAGATGTAGATAATAATCCCTTGATAAGTATGCTTTAACTTAAATAGGAATGGTATAATAAAATTGGCGAGGTCTGCGTTCGCGCCTGAACTCCATGAAATAGAAATAGGCACAAACTTTACTAAAGACTATGTATATCTATCTGTGTAAGTATACTTTAATACTTATCTTTCAGTTTGAAGAAATATGGTATAATAAAATCATGGTGTGTTCGTTCGCGCCTGACCTCCATAGAATTGAAATATGTCACAAAGTTTAACAAGTTATTTTTATATAGATCCACAGAATATTGTGATAAGTGTTTCAGTGTGAACAGGTATGATATAGTAAATTATGGGGTTTTTCTATTTTGTTTTTACTTTCATCATATTTTGCTTTGGTTTTGATACCCCCAAGCTATCTCTTTACAACCCTTCCTTTTCATAACCTATCATACTTTCATAAATCAGAGTCCATTTTCTGTAGGCTACTTTTGAACCAATTCAACGACGGGTACTTTTTCTAGTATATATATATATATATATATATATATATATATATATACATACATATATATATACAAATATATATATATATATACATATATATATATATACACTCACACACACACACATATATATATACATATATATATATATATATATATATATATATATATATATATATATATATATATATATATATAGTCCTCACACTGTAATTACCCTCCAGCACTTCAGAGGGAACTAAAAAAAACTTCTACGCCTTGCCCACGATTGACATCGAAGTATGCAAGCCAAAGGCGTTTATTTACTATTTGCTATTATGTATACACACATATCGCGTGTGTGTGTATATACATATATATATATATATATATATATATATATATATATATATTTTTTTTTTTATTTATTTACCATTGGTGAAAAAACCGGACTAGAGTGCTCAATGTGTAGTCAGAGCAGTATATAGGAAATTTATTACTATGAGTCCAGAATGAGTTTACAAATTGTTTCAGCTAGAGGAAAATCCTCAAAAAGAGGAAAAATCCAACTAGCATCATTAGAATTCATAGATGGACTAAATTATAAAGTCAAATAAAAATGGAAAGATCGTAGATAAAGGGGAGTTAGAAAAGAAGGGGGAGTGGTGGGGAGAGGACGTTGGAGTTTAAAGTAGTAGGAGTGTATTAAAAAAAACGAGGGGTATATAATTAAATATTAATTATATGTAAATTCTTATATACGTGTTTTTTAACGGTTTAAACTTAAAAGACGCTACTTTTATTGATAACGGCATAAGTAACAGTTAATTTAAAGGATCACCATGGCAACAGGTTGGAGAGTTAATGTTAGTGAAGGAACGGGTTGAAAATGGGGTTTAAAGTAATTTAGCCGGGCGGGGAGGGATTGAAAGATATTTATTGTTTATAAAATGGAAAGAAAAAGAAAAGGAAAAATAAGTTAATGAATTATACTTTATAGGTTTATTTTGATAGTGTAATGATATATATAATTAAATATAATATATATATATATATATATATATATATATATATATATATATATATATATATATATATATATATATATATATATATATACATATGTAAATAAATTAGCCGGGCAGGTAGAAATTATACGTTACAGGTTTATTTTAATGAAATAAAATAAAATAGGTGAAAGCTTAAGTAAGTAACTTAAATAATAGAAAAAACATTTTTAATAAGTAACACACAAATATAAGCACACGCATTAATATGTACAGCAAATGCACATACGTAAATGGGGGAAAAGCACATACGTGATTACACATTCATATATATATACATATACATATATATATATATATATATATGTAAACAAACACATATATATATATGCACACATACACAGATACGTACAAATACACGCATATATACATATATAAACATATATGCAAATACACATACATCCAGATGCACACACTAACACATACATATATATATATACATATACATATACATATATATATATATATATATATATATATATATATATATATATATATATAAATATAAATTAGCTGGGAGGGGGGGAAATTGAAATATATTTTATAAATAATTTTTAAATTTTCAGGCGTTGTAGTTGAAGGAAAGAGAGAAGGAGAAAAATATAAATTAATGAATTATAAGTTACAAGTTTATTTTACTAATATAGAAATAGGTAAGAATATCAGGAAGTTAATCAAATAATAATAAATTCATAAAATTATTCGGGAGATATTTATAATAAGTGAATAAAACATATAGGTTAAAAATGCTGGAGTTAGATGAGTTTGTGCTAACTCCAGCATTTTTAACCTACACAAACCCTTCTTTGAAAATGCTTTAAAGGAATCTGGATATTCCAACCCTAATATTACATACGTGGACCCTAATAAACCCAACAATACAAACAGGAACACCAGATCCCGCAAAGTCCTCTAGTTTAACCCTCCCTATAATAATATGATAAAAACTAAATTAGTTAAAAAATTCTTCATGCTTCTTAATCACCACTTCCCCCTAGTAATATTCTACATAAAATTTTTAATAAGAACACTATTAAGCTTAGCTACAGTTGCACAAATAATCTAGAAAATAAAATTAAAAAACACAACAATAAAATACTAAATAACCACAACTATAATAACAATGGTCAAAATAACTGTAACTGCCTTAACAAATCCCAATGCCCGCTCCAGCAAAATTGTCGCTTAACAAATGTGGTTTACAAAGCAACTATTGCCCCTGCTGAAGACCCACAAAACAAAAAAAAATTACATTGGCCTCTCAAGCACCACGTTCAAAGACAGATTTAGAGTGCATAAATGCTCCTTAAATAACCCCAACCACTCCAATAGTACTTCATTAACTAACCACTATCTACTACTTA